>NC_141996.1:6190953-6243453 GCF_049901715.1 Pseudonaja textilis | reverse complement strand
GGAAAATCAGCCTGATGTCAGTTGCCTAATATTTATTTTAAAAAAATATTTCTCTGAGCATGGTTGTTTTCGTGTTGCAGACATTTCATTACCAAACTAAGTAACATTATCAGTGCTAATAGAACAGAATAAGTAGAGTAGAGTAGAGTAGAGTAGAATAGAATAGAATAGAATAGAAGTAAGGGATCTGGGAGGTCTTCTAGTCCAGCCCCTTGCTTAGGCAGGAAACCCTACACCACTTCAGACAAATGGTTATACAATCTCTTCTAAAAAAACTTCCAATGTTGGAGCATTCACAACTTCTGGAGGCATGTTGTTTCACTGATTAATTGTTCTGTCAGGAAATTTCTTCTTAGTTCTAGGTTGCTTTGGTCCTTGATAATTTTCCATCCTGCCCTGAGGTGCTTTGGATAATAGCTTGGCTCCCTCTTCTTTGTAGGGATTGTGGTTTGCTCACATTTTGTATATTAGGTGGGTTGGCCTTTCAGTTAGACCAACAACCAAGAAGCAAACAATAACCCAATCCAGAAACCACCAACTCAGACAAACAAGCTAGCGATTAACAACTCTAAACATACAACACTTTCAGACCAATAAAATGCCAACTAACTCCAATTAACTCATTACGTTTAGATCACTCTCCCCAAGTTATCCTCATCTATTCCCTTCTAACCATAAAAAAAATATTTACCATGTTTTCATCTGAGGCCTACTTACCAATATGACCCACTGAGATATATTCCGTGAGATTGTACCTCTTACGTAGGCATAAGAGATTGCTCCATCAATCAAATATGCATAGTATAATTTTTAAAAGGTCCACTTTACAATCAATTTTTCTTTGATTTTCCACTCATCTCTTCCAACTCTGAGCATTTGAAATGAGAGAACTGTGGAGGAATAATGAATTGCCCACCGTGGAGGTATAAATTGTAAACATGTCAGAATTTTCAATATTTTCAACTAACGGTGGTTTTATTCAGCTCACAAGAAATGGTGACGCTGACCCGTTTCATCAGAGAACAAACAACCCATTCTTTTTTCTAAAAAACAAACAAACAGTACCATAGAATAATAAGATTGGAAGGCACCTTGGAGGTCTTCTAATCCATCCCCTGGTTCAAGGCAAGAAACCTTACGCCATGCTAATCAAATGTTTATATGCACTTCTTCCTGAAGGAAGGTGAAAAAAAGATTGATTCATGGATTTGAAGATTAAGAAAGTTGCATTTCTTCAGAAAGTAGGGACAATAGTTTGTAGTTAGCTTGAAAAGGTTGCAAGATTCTCTTTCTCTCTCTCTCTCTTTCTGTGTGCGTGTGGTGTGTGTGTATAATATATATAGGAACACAATGTTGCCAGCCAATCAAGACACAAAAATAAAAGCCACAAAACAGACAGAAGATATTAGAAACACCAATCAAGCAGAACACAGCAAACTCCAAGACCAATAAACACAGACCAAGACTCCCAACCAATCAGGGTGAAGAAAAAAACCATTCTGGCACAGCAACAGGCTGCCCCAAATTTAAATCTGAACCCACTGTAAAAGTCTGACTCACAGACGAACAATATACAGAAGCCTGATGATGGCAGATGAGATTCTGCCGAAACGTTGCTACAACTTTAAAAGCACAACTACAATGACGTGGGAAAATACCTGAACAAAGCTGAATGCCATACATGTAAGTACCCGCAAAAACTTAAGAAGACATACATACATATACATATACATATACATACACATACACATACACATACACACACACACACACACATACATATATATATATATATATATATATATATATATATATATATATATATATATATATATTTTCTTAAGTTTTTGTGGGTATTTATATGTATGCTATTCAGCTTTGTTTGGGTATTTTCCCACGTCATTATATTATATTATAATATATTATATTATATTATATTATATTATATTATATTATATTATATTATATTATATTATATTATATTATTATATTATATTATATTATATTATATTATATTATATTATATTATATTATATTATATTATATTATATTATGACGTGGGAAAATACCCAAACAAAGCTGAATACCATATATATATATATATATATTCCTGTTTCTTGCATTTTTCTTCTTCTGTCTTTTTATTCTTTTCTTCTCCCACTCTGATTCATCTTTTATGAAATGAAAATTCTTAATAAACATAATTAAAAAGAAATAAGGAGATTGGTTTTCATGCAAATTAGCACGCAAGTCCAGAATTAATAGACTCCGAATGCAGAGCTTCGTAACTCTCATTATTGGATTGTATGCTGAATCAACCTTACTTGCCCTGATATTTTTTCCTCCCTCTGCTTCTAATGAGTATTGAGATGATTCAATATGCCAATTTTAGGCCTGTTTCATAATAATTCATCTGCCCAGGTGCCCAAAACAAGTTAGCTCCAGTGAATGCAGGCTTAACAAGAGCTAGCTTGTCTAGTTTTTAAGGCACCAGGCTAGAAAGCAGGAGACCTTGAGTTCAAATCTTCTGTTGGTTAGCTGGGTGACTTTGGGCCAATCACCAGGAGACTGTGAATTCTAGTCCTGCCTTTAGGCATGAAAGACTAATGGGTGACTTTGGGCCAGTCACTAGGAGACAGTGAGTTCTAGTCCTGCCTTAGGCACAAAAGCTCGGTTGGGTGACTTTGGGCCAGTCACTCTCTCTCTCTCAGCCCAACACAGCCACACAGGATTGTTGCTGTGGGGACAATAGAAGGAAGAAAATGTGTTAGCTAGGTTTGCCACCTTGAGTTATTTGCAAAAATAATAAAGGTGAGAATAGAAATAAAATAAAAACAAATGTTGGCTATCTAAACCCCGTGTTATTCCTCCTTGGCAATGTTAAGAGGTGTGGTCTTCAACCCACAGAATTCAGTCATTCTTATCTGACTGCTCCAGCTACCCAGCTGATACCTGATTTGGATCATCAGCCTCATGTGATTTCTCTCCTTGGTGTACTCTGAGTCTACCCTTCCACAGGGTCAGCTGGAGCAGCTTCTTCAGAATAAGATTCAGTCTGAGGCCTGGACCTGGGCCATGATATCAGGCATGTGAAAAGCCCTTCTCCTGGATGTTTTAATGGTTGTGAATTTTCTTGGCAGCAGTACATATATATAAAGAAAAGTGAAGCAAAATATGCCTGCCTATCTACCTGCCTATCTCCCCACTCATCTCTCATCTGTGTTATGTGTTGTATATAGTGTATAGTTGTCAGTTGAAGTTCTCATTCTGGTCCTCTATTGGAGCAGGGAAATTCTTTCTCCTGATTGGTTGTCTGGCTGATCAGTTTCCTATAAAAGGAGCTGTGTCAGTCAGGGAGTTCAGTTGCCTCACAGGCAGTATTGACTAAAGAGCTGTTAGAAATCATTCTGGCCTCGCCTTCATTCATCGCCCAGAACTTAAATCTATCATCTACCTACCTACTTACCTACCTACCTATCTAATCTATCTAATCTACCTAATCTATAATCTATCTTATCTATCACCTATCATCAATCTATCACTCTATCTATCTATCTATCTATCTATCTATCTATCTATCTCTATTTATCTATCTATCATCTATCTATCTATCTATCTATCTATCTATCATCTATCTATCTATCATCTATCTATCTATCTATCTATCTATCTGTCTGTCTATCTATCTATCTATCTATCATCTATCTATCTATCTATCTATCTATCTATCTATCATCTCTATCTATCTATCTATCTATCTATCATCTATCTATCTATCTATCTATCTATCTATCTATCTATCTATCTATCTATCTATCTATCTATCTATCATCTATCATCTAATCTTTATTCACTTTTAACACTATTAACTACCCAGAGTCATTTATTTGTGATGGCTGGCCAATATTTTACTTCACTTTTCTTCACTCTCCATTTCCCTACATTTAGTACACTTTACTTTTTACACTTTATTTTTTCCAGTTTATGTAGTTCCCCCCAACTCCATCAGGTGACCCTGGAGGGCTAACCATTCTAAAATCCTAAAACAATGCAAAAACATTGAAACGAGAAACACAAAAGAAGTTCCCTTCATTCACAATTAAAACACCTGCAAAATAAATAGGAATAGATTAAAGTGGGGGAAAAATGGCAAAGAAAGATGAATTCCTCTTGGATTCCCAGCCGAAATTTCTAAATTGCAGCTCAGCTCTTTGGCTTTGCTACTTCTTTTCCTCTTTAATCACCAGTTATTTCCATTCTTTGCAGACTGTCACTTCTGGCTCCATTCTCAGTCTCTGCATTTCATCCATCCTAGCGTCTCCATTTTAGACATGGATATTTAATCTGCCTAGTGCATGCTGAAGCCTAAGGCAACTTCAAATTGTGTTAGTTTATGAACATGTTGAGTTTTCTGAAGCCTTTTTTTTTTTAAAAAAAGGAAAATGTCCCTAGGGAATTCACAGATGAGACTGTGAAACTGGTCTTGACAAGTAATGCAGAAAATGCAACAAGCTTCCTCTGAGATACACCAGGAAGAAGCTCTTTTGCACTGAGGAGCACAATTCATGAGAATTAAAAGGCAAAGTTTTCCCCTGTCCAGTTGTATCTAACTCTAGGGAACAGTGTACATCTCCGTTTCCTACCCAAGGGAACCGGTGTGGTTTGAAGACATTTTCATAGTCATGTGGCTAGCATGACTATACCCAGAGGCTCATGGAATGCTGAGACCTTCCCGAAGAAGTGGTACCTATTTATCTACTTGCATTTGCGTGCCTTCGAACTGCTTAGGTGGGCAGGAGCTGGAGCAAGGAATGGGAGCTCACCCCATCAACATGGTGCTCGGGTCTCAAACCCAGCTGACAAGCTCAGCATTTTAAACCACTGAGCCATCACACACCCCATGAGAATTAACACTACCTTTATTGTAAGGTTACAGAAACAGAATCTTGCAAGTCGGAAGGCATTTTCCATTCCATCCCATCCCATCCTTCTCTTCTCTTCTCTTCTCTTCTCTTCTCTTCTCTTCTCTTCTCTTCTCTCCTCTTCTCTCCTCTCCACTCCACTCCACTCCACTCCACTCCACTCCACTCCACTCCACTCTTTCATGTTGTTCTCTATTCTATTCTATTCTATTCTATTCTATTCTATTCTATTCTATTCCATTCCATTCCATTCCATTCCATTCCATTCCATTCTGTTCCCTATTCTATTCTATTCTATTCTATTCTATTCTATTCTATTCTATTCTATTCTATTCTATTCTATTCTCTATTCTCTATTCTCTATTCTCTATTCTTTATTCTCTATTCTTTATTCTCTATTCTGTTCTGTTCTATTCCCTATTCCATTCCATTCCATTCCAGTAGTACGTGACCTACAACCATTCTTTTAGTGACTTTCAAAATTACAACAGCACTGAAACAAATGACTGGTCCTAACACTTGTGACCAATACAGCGTCCCCATGAACAAAATGTAGGAACTTGATAACAGCATGCTTTTACGATGGTTGGCACATCCCAGGGTCATGTGGTTGCCATTTGTGATTCCTAACAGCTGGTTTCAGTCAATGAGGAAAGCAAGATTGGCTTAGCGACTGTATAATCCACTTAACAACCAGTGACTCACTTAACTGGGGCACAAACAAGGTCATAAAATCAGGCAAGACTCGCTTAACAATTGCCTTGATTAGCAACAGAAATTCTGGTTCCAGTTGTGGTTGTAAATTGAAGACTACCGATAGATAGGTAGATGACATAGATCAATCAATCAATCAAACAGAATAGAGCAGGAAGGGAACTTGGAGGTCTTCTAGTCCAACCCCCTGCTCAAGCAGGAGACCCTATAGCATTTCAGACAAATGCTTGTCCAATGTCTTCTTAAAAACCACCAGTGTTGGAGCATTTACAACTTCAAGTTCTTCCACTAATTAATTGTTCTAACTGTCAGGAAATTTCTCCCTAGTTCAGGTTGCTTCTGTCCTTGATTAGTTTCCATCCATTGTTTCTTCTCCTGCCTTCTGGTGCTTTGGAAAATAAAATAACCCCCTCTTCTTTGTGGCAGCCCCTCAAATAGTGGAATACTGCTATCATGTCCTTCTGTTCCCTAGACTGGCCAAACCCAAATCCTGATAGAAAGATTAATAGATTAATAGTTAATAGAGATAGATTGATAGAGATAAGTAATAGATAGATAGATAGATGATAGATAGATAGATAGATAGATAGAGATTGATAGATGATCAAGATAGATATTGTGTTTCCCCCAAAATAAGACCCTGCCTTATATATTATTTTGCCACCAAAAAAGGCACCAGGTCTTATTTTGTGGGGGATGTCATCTACTGACTAACCTCACTTGCATGCATCACCCCTGGCCTCCTTTTCGCTGTCAGAGGCCTTCAGGAACTTCTTCTTCTGCCACCAGCAAGGCTTTCCTGAAGGCCTCTGCAACTGATAACAGACCTCAGGATCAATCCAGAGCTTTGTTATCAGCTCCAGAGGCCTTCAGGAAAGCCTGGCCAGCCTTGCTGTCTGCAGAAGAAATAGACCGGCAAGGCAGGTGTCTGGGGGTGCGAGGCCTGGCTACAACTGTCCAAAGGTAAGTAGTAGGGCGGCTCCACCACCCCCATCCCCACCCTAGCTTAATTTTTACCTGTGAACTCTGGAGTTGCAGGATCTTAATTTGGGCTTATTTTGGGGGGTAGGGCTTATATTGGGTGCACGTGTAAAAATGAAACTAGGACTTACTTTCAGGGTAGTTTGTATTTTTAGGGAAACAGGATAGATAGATGATAGATAAATAGATGATAGATGATAGATAGATAGATAGATAGATAGATAGATAGATAGATAGATAGATAGATATTGATAGATAAATAGATATTGATAGATAAATAGATATAGATAGATGATGGATAGATGGATAGATGGATAGATGGATAGACGGAAAAGGTCAAGGTGGTGGTCACACCTTTTGTTGTTATTGTTTCATGACTCAAACTCTCAAATGTCCTGCATTACCCGTGGCTGAATTGTGAGGGAGGAAAGCCAATTTTCAAAAAAAGCATTTTGCTCCAAAGCCATACGCTCTCTATCTGCATAGTAAGCTGTGTAATTATCCAGTGAAATTTGCCAAGAAAAACATAACTCCGTGGTAAATTCCAGCTTTGCATCCAGATGATTCCCCTGGGCAGTTCAAAGCCATGTTTTTCAAGCTTGACAACTTTAAGAGATGTCAACTTCAACTCCCATGCTGGGGTATATGCTGGCTGGGGAATTCTGGGAGTTGAAGTCCACACATCTTAACATGACGGAGCTTGGAAAATACTGCTTTAAAGGACATGCTAAAAGCTGATGGAAAGACTTTTTTATTGTTGCTGACACTAGAAAGCTGTTCACTGACATACTATTATTGGACTACTAGGCTGACAAATAAATCAGCTTCACATCACCCAGTTATTCTTATTTTTCCAAGAAATATCAGCTTCTTCTTCAGATGTTCTCTAGCTGATTGAGGAAGACAAGCAATTTATAGGTACTCCTTGACTTACGACCACAACTGAGGCCAAAATCTCCATTGCTAAGTGAATTCTGTCCCATTTCAGAACCTTTCTTGCCACAGTTGTTAAGTGAATCACTAACTGCTAAGTTAGCAACACAGTTGTGAAGTAAACCTGGCTTCCTCGTTGACTTTGCTTGTCAGAGGGGATCACAGGATCCAGGGATACTGCAACCGACATAAGTACATGCCAGTTGCCAAGCATCTGAGTTTTGATCGCATTATCATGGGGATGCTGCAAGCGGTCGTAAGTGTGAAAAATGGTCATAAGTCTTTTTTTTCCCCAGTGCCATTGTAACTTCAAAGAATAACCAAATGGATTGTGATGACCCGGGGCATGGCACAAAGGCAACCCAGCCAGAGAATAGGTGTGAATCCCTTTATTTGCTCCAACTTTGTCTCCAACGTCCCAGTTACTCTTTGGCCTGGAGAAAAGCTCTCCCACAAACCTGCAATAGCCTCTGGCTACAAATACTCCAGTCCAAGCACTGTAAGCAGAATGTCCGCAATCAGTCACTCTAGCAGGGCAAAGTAATGAGTCCAATAATTCCAGTAAGGCAGATAAGAACACAGAAGTATGACAATAATTCACACAGACAGGAGGAATGTCAGGAATGCAGGCTAAAATTCTCAATGCTAGATGAATTCAGTATTTCTTCCCAACAAACGCGCCTCTCAAGTGCCTCTCCTTTAAACTCCATCCCCAGGTGTGCCTATTGAAGGAAATCAGGGCCCTTTCCTTCCTCGTAAGCCACACAACTCATGTTGCTCTCTTCTGCGTTCTTCCCTGAGCGCCCTAGGATGAGGAGGTGGTGGGCCTTGGTCTTCATCTGAACCCCCTCTCCCTTGTTTTATCTCTCCCCTGCTCTGCCCTGCCTGACTGTGCCCTTCCCCAGTTTCCTCCACAGCCAATGGAACCACTCTCTGTCAGCTGTTCATCTTCCCATCCAGATTCAGACTCCGATGGAGGGGCATGACAGGATAGTTACAAGTTGAAGAGTATTGGTAGTAGCCCAGAACTATTAAGTCATAGGAAAAAGCACTGTGGTTTAGCCAGGTCACCCTCCTGTTTTATTCTGAATTACACAGATTAATGAATCATTTAATATAACAAAAGGAGACACATCTTATCTACAAACAGATATAAAACCTACATTTCCAACCATCAAAGCAAATGTCCTGGAAGTAATTTATGTTTCCACCCTAAGTCAGCGAGTGTCAACACAGAGTTGAGAATAAATTCCTTTATGCCGAGTTACTAAATCCTCTAATATACATGTCATTAAAATAAAGCGTGGAAGGAAATATGTGACTCTACCCAAAATTGGGGTCAATTAGGGACTCATTATGGAGGAGCAGTGAAATTGATTTGTAAGTGTAGCTCTTAAGGCCGTCTGGTTTTCCCATACAGCTAATAATAAAATCTGAATTCTGACAAGAAAAGTCATTAACGGCTTCTTCCCAGGCAGGAGTTATTCATTACTTGGAAACTTATTATCTGGAATTTATTCCCTTCTGCTAGTGAGATTCATCATGTCCAAGAGATTAATGATTTTGAATACAAAAGGAGCCGAGCTTGTTGTCGGTGCTTAGTTTCTCCTCATTCCTGGTGGATTAACGTACACGGTCTGTAAACTTGCCAACTTGCAGAAAACCTGATTGTAAAAGTGTAACCTGGAGAAAAACCTCATTCGTGTCCTTGAAAACGTGGCAGAAGTCATTGTCACCCATGGATGCAGCACTGTGGCCCGTAGGGTTGGGAGGCCTTGAGCCTGGATCTCAGAAGCTCCCTCAACTTGTCCCAAAGTTGCTTTCTCAAGAGACAACTGGACTTCCTTTGTTTTTCCTTGAAGACATTCCACTTCTCACCCAAGAAGCTTCTTCAGTGCTGACTGAATGGTGGAAGGATTTATACATCAGCTTTGGAAGCCATATTAGCACCAGAAGCTTCCACACTGCCACATTCTTGAGCGTGGGAAGATGGGGAGTGGATTCCATGGAGCATATGTGGTTAGACATATAATAGCATTCTTCTTTAAAGTCAAGGACATGTTGGCAGAGGAGAAGTAGAAGGGATGTCTCAAGTTGGAACGGATGGTGATTGGGGCTTGTGATGGAATGATGGATACAGTGGGTGGGTGGATTTGAATTTTTTTTACTTATTGGAGGAAAACCTGGAACTTTCAGATTCGGGTTTTCCCAGATATGCCAGTATAACTACTCCAATAAAAGGAAACTTTGAGAAGATGCCTGTCTCTGAGTTTTTAATTAGAGTTGGGTTTTTCTGGATCACTGACATTATATTCCAGGGGGTGGGATTTACAGGTTCACTGAACTGGGCAGAACCTTAGTTAGAAGATCACTCAAACCCGTGCGAACCCCTAGCAGACCACCCCTGGCTCTTTATTGATCACCGAGCTTGGTTGTTTTCCTGCAGACATTTCATTATCCAGCTAAGTAACATCATCAGTGCTAACAAGATTTGCTCTCTTTTTATATGTAAGTGGCTTGCCCTGTCCGTGTTGGTGGGAAAGTTCTTAGGATTCCTTGATTAAGCTGTTTATTGATTATTTGTCTGGATTGGTAATTCCTTCGTTGGAATATTGTTTACTTCTTGATTGTTGGTCTAGTATTAATCTTGGTGTAAATCTCTGCTTATCTGAACTTTACAGTTACAGATTAGCAGTGTTGGAAGGGACCTTGTAAGCAGGGGTGGGATTCTACCAGTTCACACCTATTCGCTAGAACTGGTTGTTAACATTCTAAGCAGTTCAGAGAACTGGTTGTTAGAAGAAATTACTGGCCTAATCCTGTAAGGAAGGCAGGAAGGAAACATTCTGGTGTTGCTTACAGAAACGGCCTCTCCGTTAACCCTTATTACATTCTTGGCAGGACTAGACTTCCCGTCTCAGGAACTTCTCTGGAGTTTTTTTCCCCTCCTTTGCTGGTACTTTGCTTGTGTGGAGTGACCATTCAAAGTTACAATGGCACTGAAAAAAGTGATTTATGACTATCTTTCACACTTACTACTGTTGCAGTATCCCCACAGTCATGAGAGGCCAGGTGAGGAGATGCGTGCCTTGATGTGAGTGATATTGAGTTGGCCACACCCAGCCAATCACATGACCACCAAGCCATGTCCACCCAGTCACATGACCACCAAGCCATGCCCACTAACTAAGCCATGCCCACAGAACCGGTTGTTAAAAATTTTGAATCCCACCCCTGCTTGTAGGTCATCTAGATTTTAGTCCAACCCCCTGCCCAAGCAGACCCTACATCATTGTTGACAGATGGCAGTCCAGTCTCTTTTTGAAAGCTTCCAGTGATGAAGCTTCCACAACTTCCGAAGGCAACCTCCATTCCATGAGTTGATTGCTCTCTCACCGTCAGAAAATTTCTCCTTATTTCCAGGTTGAATCTCTCTCCTTTGGTCAGTTTCCATCCATTATTCCTTGTCTGGACTTCAGGTGCTTTAGAAAATAGCTTGACCCCTTCCTCCTCTCTGTGGCAGCCCCTCAAATATTGGAAGATTGTTATCATGTCTGCCCTGGTCCTTCTGTTTGAAATGGATTTTAATCACACCTCCTGAATGAGTGATCCTTTGACCCTTTTCAGCATAGGTAGTACAGAAGAGGTGGTCATTCAGCAGGTTCTGACTGGTTCTGGAGAACCGGTAGTAGAAATTTTGAGTAGTTGGTAGAACCAGCAAATACCACCTCTGACTGGCCCCGCCTCCATCTATTCTCTGCCTCCCGAGTCCCAGCTGATCGGCTGGGTCTTCTTTGGTTGCCCTGCACAGGAGAACAGAGCTGGAAAGCAGGTTAGTGGGGTGGGGAAGGAATGGAGATTTTGCAGTATCCTTCCCCTGCCACACCCACCAAGCCACACCCATGTCCACCAAGACACACCCACAGAACCAGTAGTAAATATTTTTGAATCCCACCAGATAAGGTAGTACAGATAAGGAATAAAAATCATGAGCATAGACATACTCTTTATAGTAAAAGAAAATTTTGCAAGTTTCAAAATTTCTCCACTCCTTTTCTCTATTTCCCCCCAAAAAACTAGGGATGGTTCTTTCTAAAATGCTTCCCTCCTCCCATTTCCTCCTGTGGGCTGAAACTTCTCTAGTCTTTGGCAGATTTTTCTTCAAATTGCAAAGTCCCTGGACTCTACAATTAATCTATCTCTCCTTTCTGCTGTCCCTTTGTGTATCACATTACAACGGATTCTCAAGACGAACATTCAAAACAAAGCAAAACGAATGATAATATAAAGAATGTTATTTTTTGGTTGGCAAGAAAAAGACACCCTTTATTATTCTTCTACTCCCTTTATTCATCTGCACACTGGTTGCTGTTTGTGAAAGTTGTCATCAAAAGGCACTGACTCATTTAGGTAAGATATAAATGATATACTAGTAAGCCAATCACCACAAGGAGGAATTGAACTGAGCTCAAAGGATGAAAATAGCTGTTGGGGGTGGGTATATTTTGTACAAAGGAGAAAAGAAAGAAAACTTTCTCCCTTTTCTCCTTCTGTTATTATTATTATTGTTATTGTTGTTATTTACAATGTTGGCTTCTTGGCAACAGTATCCTCTGCCTTTATTTATTTCTGCTTTGGATGAACGGATGAGTTGGCCTCTGACCGAACATTCTGACAGCTCACTCAACAGGGGGCTATCCAACTGCCAAACTACCTGTGCCACTGAATCTGACACAAAAGAGCATAATTTAGCAGGTTTGAGTTATTGTCAGGCCAAATAAGACAAGTAGACCTACCCAGGGCAGCTCTTCATCTTTACCTTACGCTTCCCAAAGGTCTGGCTGTCACCAAAAACTGTCTAATGTTTTGGGGCATGTGAAATGATTGATTTCATGGTTACCACCATATGCAATTTGGACCCTTTTCCAAATAATGTTGAATGTTTGATCATGTTTCCCTGGACATGAAGAATGGTTGCAAGAACTGGGCATGGCTGGTCTAATGAAAAGAAGGACCAGGAGTGACATGATAGCAGTCTTCCAATAATGCCACAGAAAGGAGGGGGACAACCTGTTTTTTTTGAAAGCCCCTGAAGGCCAAACAAGGAACAATGGATGGAAACCGATCAAGGAGGGACTCAAAGTTTCTGACAGTGAAAACAATCAACCAAGGGAACAGAAGTTAGGGACTTCTATTCTCACTCTCACTGTGAATTGTGTTGGGATGTGTGTGTGCATGAAGGGAGGCTCAGCCAATCTCACTGTACACAAGTTGTACTCTGACAATAAAGGTAATAATAATAAGTTGCCTTCAGAAGTTGTGGGAGATTCATCAGTGGAGGCTTTTAAGAATAGACTGGACTGCCATCTGTCAGAAATGGGGTAAGGTCTCCTGCTTGGGGGAGGCGGGGTTTGGACTAGATGACCTCCAAGGTCCCTTCCAACTCTGTTATTCTATATTCAATGGAACAGAAGTTGCCTTCAGAAGTTGTGGGAGCTTCATCGTTGGAGGCTTTCAAGAAGAGACTGGACTGCCATCTGTCAGAAATGGTGTATGATCTCCTGAGACTAGATGACCTACAAGTTTCCTTCCAACTCTGTTATTCTGGACAGTTTATACAGCAGGATGTGATTGAGGAAAGAAGGAAGACTCAGGATAGGGTAGAGATTGGGGTGGCCTTATAATTGTCAAGGTCCATCATGCAAAGTAAACTCAGCTAGTCCTTGACTTACATCCAGGGGTGGATTTCTACCGGTTCTGTCCACCTCTGTAGAACCGGTAGCTCTGAAGAGCAGCAGACATAGAAAGGGTTCTATGTCTGCTGATGTTTTTGCCCACCCACCCACTCGGGCTCTTACCTGATCTTTATTTCCTGATTTTTCAACTTCAGCTGCCAAATGAAGCACAGCTGCAGTTAAAAAAGCAGGAAAAGAGGGCTGTTTCAAAGGCTGCTTCTCTGTACCCAGCGTGCTGATGACGATTTACAGGCGCGCGGCTCCCATTGTGCAGGGAAGCTCGTAAATCCCTAACTGGTAGTTAACCCTGTCCTATCCCACCCCTGCTTATACCCACGTTTGAGCCCAAGATTTATGTTGCTAAGCGAGACAGTTGTTAAGTGAGTCTTGTCCCATCTACAGGGGTGGGCTGCTGGGGGTTCACAGGAGTTCGGGAGAGCCCCGAGCTAAGATTCTCTGCAGTTCACCCCACCCACCCAGGAGTCCCCACGCGGCCTGTTTTGGATGCAGCTAAGTTCAGGGCGCGCACAAAGTCTTGGGGAGGTTGAAAAATGAGACTCCTGGAAGTTTGGGAAGGCCAGAAATGGGCCCGTTCGCAACTTCCTAAGAGCCTCCGGAATCCGGGGAGGCCGTTTTTGTCCTCCCAGAGGCTCGTGGAAAGCCTCCGGAGCCTGGGGAGAGCAAAAATCCCCTCCCCACCATGGTGCAGGAAGCCGACTAGGCCACGCCCACCATGGCCGTGCCCACCCAGCAACCGGGAAGAGAACCCATCGCTAAAGTTTTTGAAGCCCCACCCCTGCCCATTTTACAACCTTTCTTGCCACAGTTGTTAAGCGAATCATTGCAATAATTAAGTTAGTTACACAGTTATTAAGCGAATGTGGCTTTCCCATTGACTTGGCTGTCAGAAGGTTGCAGAAGGTGATCCCACGATCCTGGGATGCCGCAACCATCATAAATGTGAGTCAGTTGTCAAGTGACTGAATTTTGACCATGTGACCATGGGGATGCTGCAACGGTTGTGAGTATGAAAAACTTTCCCAAGTCCCTTTTTTTCCTCCAGTGTTGTTGTAATTTCAAAGAGCCACTAAATGAACCTCATGTATGATGCACTTTCTGATTCTTTGGGGTTTTAACATTTTGAGAGGGCCACAAATAAGCATCTGAGGTTGAGGAGGAAACAGTTTCTCAGTTTGGTCTTCATAGTTGAAAGCCCCCCCGCCAAGTTTAAATTCCTGCTTTGGGAAAAAATATCCATCCGGTTCAGTTCCAAGCTGGGAGAAACATGGAGGCTGATTGGAAAGATGGTTTAATGATGAAGTAGAATCACATGTAATTCTGGGCAGCTGACAAAATGGAATTGAGAGTGGGTGGGTTTTATACCTTCTTTTGGGCTTTGCACTTGAGCTTCCTGTTCCTGTGTAAGAACATGTCTTCTATTGGCTGTTGTCAGATTCCTATGAGGTTGTGTAGGGGTCATTTAGGGGTCATAGCTGGTTCTATAGGCAAAAGAGGAAATGCAAATCCTAGGTGCTTGTCTGAGCTAAGTTTGGTTGAAGTTTGGGGGTGGTGCAATGAAGTCTTGTGTTTTAAAAACATGCTGGGCAATTCCTACTGTGGCTTAATGGCTTTCATCCTGTTTTGGCTCTTGGGTGAGGGTATTTGCTTATGAATAGAGCCATCTAGATACTTGTCTTCTTTCAATAAGCTCTTTATCGCTTAAGTGCTGACATCTGCTGTGGGCTACTAAAGAAAGTGGGGGTTGCTTTCTGCCTCCAAAAAAACCCACACTTCTCTATTTCTCATTTAGGGAAATATAATATTCTGCCTTTTTAATATTCCTCAGAAACATTTCATTCTTCTAGGACGGTGGGTTTCCCACACTGCTCAGTGTAAGAATCCAATTTAAAGCATCCCTGGCAGACAACTATCTAGCCTTCTGCTTCAGTTCTACCATCCCTCTTGATAATTGTCTCCCTTGTCAAACTACTCTTATTGTTAAGAACTTTCTCCTAACATTCAATCAGAACCTACCTTCCTGAACTTAGATCCATTATTCTGTGTCCTGCACTCAGGGATAAGAATGACCAGGCCTTTACCTTTGTCTAGTGACATGATATGTCTCTGCCATGACAACATCTTCTCCACACTACGATTACAGTGCAGAGTTTGTACAATCAATCTCTCAACATCCTTCCCCTTTCTCCTCCCCAAGGTTTAATCGTTAAAGAAACTATCAAGCTCATCATCATCTCTTGATGTACATGAAACTTTAGCTCATACTGTACTGGCATGAATTTAACATGAGTGGTTGATTAAGAAGATGGAGAAAGACATCTTCTCAGCAGGGCATCTATTGATGTTTGCACACTGCAATCATGTTTGTCCATTTGACTCAACCAACCAACCAGGCAACTAAGAGTAGATGTAGCTGGAAACTGATCGAGGAAAGATTCAACCTAGAAATAAGGAGAAATTGTCTGACAGTGAGAACAAGCAACCAATGGAACAGAAGTTGCCTTCAGAAGTTGTGGGAGCTTCATCACTGGAAGCTTCCAAGAAGAGACTGGATGGTCATTTGTCTAAAATGATATAGGGTCTTCTGCTAGAGAAGACTATAAGACCAATGCCCATAAGACTATGACCTACAAGGTCAATTCCAATTCTTCTCCTCATGCTCTCTCTCCTCCTCCTCCTCCTCCTCCTCCTCCTCCTCCTCCTCCTCCTCCTCCTCCTCCTCCTCCTCCTCCTCCTCCCTCCTCCTCCTCCTCCTCCTCCTCCTCCTCCTCCTCCTCTCTTCCTATGGCAGAACTGTATGCTACTCTAGTAGACAAAGAAGGGGCTTAACACAACCCCGAATAAAACACAACATCTTCAGACTGACTGCTATTTGAGAAAGTCTTCTTTACAATTAGAAGTTAATTTTTTCTCAGAGGTTAACTGTGGGGTCCTTGGTGCTCTCTGAACTTGGTTCTATTCCTGCAGATGTTTCATTAACCAACTAAATAACACCAATGTGCTACAACCAAGCTCAGAGAGCATCAAGGCTTCCATAGTCTATTTTATTCAGTTCCGTGTATCCCAATTTTCGCTGAAAATTACTCTTTTCAACAGCTGTCTCGCTGTACGGGAAAACATGAATCCTCCAGTTACGAATGGTTGAGTGGGTTTTCAGTAGAGATGTCACTCACCAGAAAGGATCCTATAGGTAGTCCTTCTTCCATGCCTTTTCTGCAAAAAATATCTAGGCTTCAACCCTTAATAATATTGATCATTTGCTTGTGTAAATTACCCTCTGAATATTGAAGGTTTTTTTTTTTTTAAAGGCTGCAGAGCATAACAGAAAACAAGAGTGGAAATTCAGTAATCTGGAATAGAAAAACAATACATACTAATTGGATGAAATAGCATGGAACAAAAACAAAGCTTGGCCAGCCTTAAAGTAGACCTTGAGCGTGGAATTGTAATACAATCAGAATAGATCTGGAAGGGACCTTGGAGGTCTTCTAGTCCAACCCCCTGCTCAAGCAGGAAACCCTGTACCATTTCAGACAAGTGACTGTCTCTTCTTAAAAGCCTCCAGTGATGAAGGAACCACAACTTCTGGTGGCAAACTGTTCCACTGGTTAATTGTCCTCACGGTTAGGAAGTTTCTCCTTAATTCCAGGTTGCTTCTCTCCTTGATTAGTTTCAATTCATTGTTTCTTGTCTTGCTTTCTGGTCCTTTGGTAAATAAGTTGACCCCCTTCCTCTTTTTGGCAGCCTCTCAAACACTGGAATACTGCTATCATGTCACCCATAATTCTTCTTTTCTTGAGACTAACCCAAACCAAATCCTGCAGGCATTCTTCAAGGTCCCTTCCAACTCTATTATTCTATGAAAAATATTACCAGGGAAGAAATTATCCTCAAATATGGAGGGCATTCTCTTCCAGAAAAGGAGATTGTGAGAAAGGAGACTAGCATCCAGGCTCCTGATCCTTAGCATCTTAATGGAAAAATTACAAAATGGCCTCTCAACCAATGGATACAGATAGCAGGTCCTACTAGGAGTAGAGGAGCTCTTATTCTGGCTTACACAAGATCTACAAAATAACCAGTCCACACTCAGGTCTGGATTCAATTTGGAAAGGATCCAGATAATCTGCTTTATCCAGAATCTCTCTAGTTGCCTCCCTACCATCTTAATACCATAACAGAGATGAACTGAAGAACGGCTGCAGGAACTGGGCCTGGCTAGTCTAGTGAAGAGAAAGACCAGTAGTGACATGAGAGCAGTCTTCCAATATTTGAGGGGCTGCCACAGGGAGGAGGAGGGGGTCAAGTTATTTTCCAAAGCATGTCAAGGCCAGACAAGGAATAATGGATGGAAAATGAACAAAGAGAGATTCAACCTAGAAATATGGAGGAATTTTCTGACAGTGAGAAGAATCAACCAACAAGATAGAAGCTGCCTTCAGAAGTTGTGGGAGCTTCATCAGTGGAAGGTGTGAAGAAGAGATTGGACTGCCATCTGTCAGAAATGGTGTAGGGGCTCCTGCTTGAGTGGGGGGTTGGACTACATGATCCACAAGGTCCTTTCCAACTCTGTTATTCTGATATGGGTAAGTATCCTCAGATACTTACTTACCATAACAATAAGAAAGCTTCAATCCAAAAAGAAATCACTTTGGCTGAAAAACAAATCTGGTCATGTTGCCAACTTCAAAAGCCGATACAAAAATTTATGCCACCAGATAAAAACTGAATGCACCAATTGTCACATTAAACAAGAGGAAAACCTTCTATGCACCAATTCCACCCATGCTTTCTACAATTTTGTAAACAACAAACTAAGAGACTCAAGGTCCATCCCACCCCTGAATGGACCTAATGGTAAAGACAGCAACGACAACACTATTAAAGCCAACCTCTTTAACACATTCTTTGGCTCAGTATTTGTAAACAGCAATGGATCATGCCCAGTATTTCCTAGTCGAACCACAGACAACTAAAATGATCTAATACATATCGATTTTACAGAAGACAATGTTGAAAAAGCACTGCACAATCTAAAACCATCTCTATCTATTGGACCGGATGGAATATGTGCCTACTTCTTAAAAAAGTTATCCACTGCCATAGCCGAACCTCTAAGCATAATCTTTGAAAAATGTTGCAGGACCAGCTCCTTGCCAGAACTATGGTCACAAGCCATGGTCAACCCCATCTTCAAAAAGAGAGACCCCAGCCTAGTTGAAAATTACAGACCAATCTCTTTATGCTGCATCACCTGTAAAGTCATGGAATCAATTATTAATCAATCCATCATCCTCCACTTAGAAACAAGCAACCTACTCTCTAATAAACAATTTGGTTTCAGGAAAAAACTATCATGTAATCTGCAATTCTTACAATGCAAAAATATATGGACTACACAACTCGATCAGGGCAAAACAATAGACGCAATCTACATAGACTTCTGTAAAGCCTTTGATTCAGTGGTACACGATAAACTACTCCTAAAACTAAAATCTTATGGTATCTCTGGACAACTGCATAACTGGATAGAAGCACTCCTGTCAAACAGACAACAAATGGTCAAAATTGGGAGTGTCCTATCAAATTCTGTACCTGTCAACAGTGGTGTCCCCCAAGGCAGTGTTCTAGGACCAACTGTCTTCATTCTCTACATAAATGACCTCTGTGATCATATCAAGAGCAACTGCGTTCTCTTCGCTGATGATGTAAAGCTATTCAACACCACAGACAATACTGCTACTCTTCAAAAAGACCTTGACTATGTATCAGAAAGGTCAAACAAATGGCAACTTCAAATCTCAACCAATAAATCCTCTGTCCTACATATTGGCAAAAAAAATCAGAAAATAAAATACAGGCTGAATAGTCAAGACCTTGTTGATGATCCAAACTCTGTCAAGGATCTTGGAGTACTCATCTCTAATGATCTAAATGCTAGAGCCCACTGTAACTACATAGCCAAAAAGGTGTTAAGAGTTGTTAACCTCATCTTACATAGCTTTTTCTCTGGTAATATTACACTACTAACTAGAGCATACAAAACATTTGCTAGACCAATACTTGAATACAGCTCATCAGTCTGGAAACCACATTACGTATCTGATATTAACACAGTTGAGAAAGTCCAGAAATATTTCCAAAGAAATATTCCTCTACTCCACTCCTCTACTCGTTGCAGAATACCTTATGCCACCAGACTCGAAATTCTAGACCTAGAAAACCTTGAATTACGCCGTCTTCGGTCTGATCTAAGTATGGTATATAAAATCATACATTGCAATGACTTACCTGTCAATGAATACTTCAGCTTCAACACAAGAGCATACAATAGATACAAACTCAAGGTTAACTTTGCACCAAACTTGATTGCAGGCAATACGACTTCAGCAACAGAGTGGTCAATGTCTGGAATACTCTACCTGACTCTGTGGTTTCCTCCCCAAACCCCCAAAACTTTAACCTTAGACTATCTACTATTGACCTCACCCCTTTCCTAAGAGGTCTGCCTATGGTCCCTGTCCTATTGTTTCTTTTAATTTTTTATTGTTATATGTATCCGTGTATTCATAACTATGTATTTCCTTATACCTATATCTTATAAGCAATTGACAAAAATAAATAAATAAATAGATAAAATGAAAAGTACTTACACCTTGAATTGTATCCAGACACTTTTACAGGTGTGGGTTTGATATTTCAAGATTTCTCTAAGCTTTAAAATGAGTCAAATTTGGAGTGGTTTTAACTGAAGGCTCTTGTTTGTTCTAGAAATATTAGAACCAACCCTAAGAAATAGGGATTGTATATGTTGACAGCATCTTGTAGTCGCTATATGTCTGTTTTATGCTAAAATCCCAGGAGATTTATTTAATCAAAACTTGCCGCAGCCTCTATGAAAATGTATTTCCTGCCACTCAGAAATGCAGCTTGCTATCTTGTTAAATCTCTTTCCTGCTCTAATTTCTCTCTTCCTGCCATTCTCCATTTACAACACCAGGCAAGTGAGTCTCTTTTGTTGGCCAGATTGATTGTAGAAATAACTCCTCACTATACCGAGGTTTGCTAGCTGCTTTATTAAAAAAAAAATCAGAACTCGCCTGGCTATTATAGTCCTTTGTTCTCGCCAGGTGGAGAGCCTGAAAAATGCTTTTCGTTGTCATGTTTCAAAAGCGGCGGCCAGAACAGATAAAATATCACCTCTCCCTGGAAGTCACATCGGATGCTCTTAATTACACACTTTAGAGAGGTTTTTTTTAATTCCAGATCAGAGGTGGCATTCAGCAGGTTCTGACCAGTTCTGGAGAACCAGTAGTGGAAATTTTGAGTAGTTCGGAGAACCAGCAAATCCCACCTCTTACTGGCCCCGCCCCCATTTATTCTCTGCCTCCTGAGTCCCAGCTGATAGGCTGGGTCTTCTTTGGTTGCCCTGCACAGGAGAACAGAGCTGGAAAGCAGGTTAGTGGGGTGGGGAGGGAATGGAGACTTTGCAGTATCCTTCCCCTGCCACACCCAACAAGCCACGCCCACAACACCCTGCCCACCAAGCCACACCCACCAAGCCATGCCACGCCCACCAAGCCATACCCACAGAACCAGTAGTAAAAATTTTTGAATCCCACCAGTGTTCCAGATGTTACATACAGTTGCTGCCATTTTGGCACCCACGACCCCAAAAGGGGTCTAAAGGAGACCTTTGGTCTCCATAACAACTTGGAGAACATGAATAATTCAGCTGGCTTTAAAAGGACTTGTTTATTCATGGGCGGTCTTAATTACAGCAAAAGAGAAATTCCAAATGACAGCAGCAGTTGCTTGTCTTATTGCCTATTTGGGATGGAAACCGGATCATTGTTGCTTTTCTCGGAAAACATCGGCTTAAACAAGAAGCAGGCTGTGGAGTTTAAAAATCAGGGATAGGCAAGACTGACAGCAAGGGATACGGTGGCTCCGTGTCTAAGACGCTGAGCTTGTCCATCAGAAAGGTCAGCGGTTCGGCGGTTCAAATCCCTAGCGCTGTGTAATGGAGTGAGCTCCCATTACTTGTCCCAGCTTCTGCCAACCTAGCAGTTCAAAAGCGTGTTAAAAATGCAAATAGAAAAATAGGGACCACTTTGGTGAGAAAGTAACAGCGTTCCGTGCTCCTTCGGCTTTTAGTCATGCCGGCCACATGACCGTGGAGACGTCTGTGGACAGCGCTGGCTCTTCTTCGGCTTTGTCACGGAGATGAGCACCGCCCCTAGAGCCGGAAATGACTAGCATGTATGTGCGAGGGGAACCTTTACCTTTACTTTAAGACCTATGACCCTGCTCCTTCTGCGATGATTTCAAGAAACAGCCTTATAATCCCAATTTTCAAGTTTAATCTGTGGCATTTCTACATAGATCTGAGGGTGATTGTAGTTGAGTTGATCTGGGGTAAGATGAGTGGCCAATGGCCAATAAGTTTAATAGATAGATAGATAGATAGATAGATAGATAGATAGATAGATAGATAGATAGATAGAAAATGGGATGATGGATGGATTGATAGGTAAACAGATAGAGATAGATAGATAGATAGATAGATAGATAGATAGATAGATAGATAGATAGATAGATAGACAGACAGACAGATAGATAATGGGTGAATGGATTGATAGGGAAAAAGATAGATAGATAGATAGATAGATAGATAGATAGATAGATAGATAGATGGATAGGTAGGTAGGTAGATAGTTAATAATGTCTCACTTCACAACAGAAATATTGGACTCAATTGTGGTCATAAATCAAGGACTACCTGTACACCTAGTTTTCGTTCCTCAGGAAAAGATATTAAAAAAGAAAAAAAAAGGTTAAAAAAAAGACAGATACTCAGAGTCTTCATTTCTTCTCCTGAAGGGAGGTTGCAAATCCAGGCTGGATTTCATTAGCGAGTGTTCCTATTATTTGTACACAGGGATATTTACATAAATCTCATCTGCCTGGCCCGGTGTATGGATTGCCAGCTGGAGTTTGCATAGCACCATCCTGTGTTCCCTGAAATTGCTTTCTTGTGTTTTGTTAAGAGGGTTGGTGAAAGAACCCTTCCTCCAGGGGAAAGCTGTTATCTAAGCTTTTCATTTCTGAGCAGTCTTGGTTGGGAAGTGGAATCTCATAACTCAACAAACAAGCACCTAGCTCAGGTGAGAGCAGTAATTTATCAGAGGCCCTCGAAGCCTCGTTTCAGACTAAGCAAACAAATAAATACAGAGCCAGACAATCAAGACTAGGTTGGCTGGGAGCTCTTTGGTTTTCTTGGAGTTGTTTGTCAGGAGGTGAATGGGAGAAAAGGGGGAGAATGTCAGGAAGCCTATTGGAGAAAGAGGACACTTCGCATGGAAAAAAGGACAGTTTTGATTGGGTGTTTTTGGGTGGAAATGGAGAGAGAGAGAAAGAGAGAAGAGAGAGGGAGAGAGAGAGAGGAAAGAGAAGAGAGAGAGAGAGAGAGAGAGAGAGAGAGAGAGAGAGAGGAACTGCGAAAAGCAAAGCGGTGCAATCAATGACATATTAATTTGCTTTGACAAGAAGGAAGGAAGGAGACGGGGAAGGAGGGAGGGAGGGAAGAAATAAAGAGAGGGAGTAAGGTAGGGGAGAAATGGAAAGGGAGAGAATATATAGAGATATAGACAGAAGGAAGGGAGGGAGGGAGGGAGAAAGGGAAGGAAGAAGAGGAAGGGAGGGAAAGAAGGAAAGAGAAGGGAAGGGAAGAAATAGAGAGAGAGAGGAAGGAAGGGAAGAAATGGAAGGACGGAGAGAAGAGAAAGAGAAAGACAGAAGGAAGGGAGGAAGAGAGGAAGGGAAAGAGGAAAGAAAAGAAAAAATGAAGGAAGAGAAGGAGGAAGGGAGGAAAGAAGGAAGAACAGAAGACCTAGAAAACCTAGAACTATGCCTCCTTTGGTCCGATCTAAGCATGGTATATAAAATCCTACATTGCAATGTCCTATCTGCAAATGAATACTTCAGCTTCAACCATAACAACACAAGAGCACACAATAGATACAAACTCAAGGTTAATAGCAGCAAACTTGATTGCAGGAAATATGACTTCAGCAACAGAGTGGTCAATGTCTGGAATACTCTACCTGACTCTGTGGTTTCTTCCCCAAACCCCCAAAACTTTAACCTTAGACTGTCTACTACTGACCTCACCCCTTTCCTAAGAGGTCTGTAGGGGTGTGCATAAGCGCACCAACATGCCTACTGTCCCTGTCCTATTGTTTCTTTTATTTTTCTGATATGTATCCATGCATTCATAACTATGTTTTTACTTATACCTATTATCTTGTAAGCAATTGACCAACCAAATAAAATTAAAAATAAAATTAAAAATAAAAAGGAGGGAGGAAAGAAGGAAGGGAAGGGGGAACAGAAGGAGGAGGGAGGGAGTTACCCTAGTTGGGTAATGGGTAATGAAACATCTGCAAGAAAACAACCAAACTCAGAGAGCACCAAGGACTCTGCAGTTCAACTCTGAGCTACATTCTCTTCTAATCTGTGACCTGCTTGGTGTGTAGAGAGCAGATACTATCTAAGACAAGTTGACAATGATCAACTGCTGAGACCCTCCCGACATACTGGTCTCAAGGTGGATTTGAAGTTCCCAAGAGGTTTTTGGGCCCTTCAGCAACACCTTTGAAACCAGTTCTGCTGCAAAGGCAGGGGAATGCTGTTGGGCAGAAGGATACTCCAGAACATTAACGGGGTTGTCCATCTGTCCTGGTACCCCAGGTCCAGGCCCTTAGTCTGTCTCTCGCTTTAGCTTGGCCATGAGAATGGAAACCTCTGCAACTTCCAGCCCTGACCTCCTTTTATGTCTAAGCTCCTGAACAAGAAACCTAGTGAGACAATGACACCACCCAGCATGCCTAGCTAGCTCTCCTTCATACTGTCTAAGTTGGCATCTTCATTACAAATCGAATCTCCAGAAATGGGCTGTTATTCATAACCCACCTGAAATATTAGGTGGAGTCTGGGCAACTGAATGTTTACTGGCTGGATGCCTTTCTTGTTGCCAATGGGGAGTTTTGTTCAGCAGATATATTCTCATCATGCCCAGAGAGAGAAAATATCTGCCTCTACCTAGGATCAAACTCACAACCTCCTGATTGTGAGGAGACAGCTCTACTTCTAGGCCACTGCACCACTTGGGGTATTGCTTAAAATACCCACCGTTAAATGCTTTCTTTTCCTTGGAGACTCAGCCTAAGAGAGAGGAAATTGCTCTTCACGATGCACTAATGGCTGACCCTAAATACACACAGCTGTGGAAAAGAGCATGCAAATGCGGCAAACGTCCTCGGGTGTGTAATATTTATGTTACCAACAACAGCCCTAAATAAAATCTCAGCAACGTTGCAAACTCCTCTGAACAAAAAGGCTTCAGCAGTGGATCCTGCGCTATGGAAATGCTGTCTGTCTCACTGAAGCTCTGGTGGCTTCTCACCAGCTTCTGTTTCACACACCCGTGGAGCAGCAATGTCGGTGTCAGGAGTTCACAACTGGCTCTGCCTCCTTATCATCATAGCTGTGACTCTCGTGGGGATGACCGGAAACGGGTTGATCTTTATTTCGGACTGCCGCGATTGGATCCGAAGCAAAACACACTCAGGTTCGGACCTCCTGTTGATGTCCCTCAGCCTAACCCGGTTTATTTTCCTTGGAATCACGCTCAGCTTCCATTGTATTAGCTTCCTGGATATTAATCAACCCAAATACGCCGGAAACGTCACCGTTTTCTTCTGGACCTTTTTCAATGCCACCACTCTGTGGATTACCACCTGCCTGGGAGTCTTCTACTGTGTGAAAATCGTCAACTTCACCCAGCCCGTCCTCATGAAAATGAAGCTGAGGATTTCCAACGTAGTTCCCCATCTTCTCGTTGTGGTGATGCTGGTTTCCTTGATCTCGGCTCTTCCTTTCCTCTGGATTGAGGATCACCCCCAATCTTATAATAACACAGAGCGTAGACATGAGATGACGGCCCAGATGTTCCTTTTTGGTATGCTGTACATTCTAGGGACTTTCCCATCGTTTGTCATATTTTTCATTTCCTCTGTGTTTTTAATCTACTCCCTCGTGCACCACGTGAAGAGGATGCAGAACAACTCACTTGGCTTTCGAGATCAAAGGATGGATGTTCATCTGAAGACCGTTAAAATCCTGACCTCCTTCCTCATTCTATATGCTGCAACCTTTGTAGCGGAAGTCTCAACGACTTTTTCCCCCAGTCCCTGGGCATCGGTTATGTCCATAACGGTGGTAAGTTCATATAATTCAGGACATACTGTTGCTTTGATTGTCATGAATTCCAAACTAAGGGAACGATTAAGCAAGATGTTCTGTTGTCTGAGAAAACAGACATGAAGGACTGAGCCCAAATCATGCTTAAATCTTAAATCATGCACAGAGCTGAAGAAGCTTCTTGGAGGAGAAGTGAAACAACTTCAAAGAAAAGCCAAGAAAGTCCATTTGCCTCTTGAAAAACCTTTGGGATAACCATGACTTGGAATGACCAAGAATCACCATAGACTTTCTTGCTCAAACAATTGCACTGATGATGACTTGGGGTCCATGGTGCTCTCTGAGCTGATCTTGGGGGGTTTTCTTGCAGACCTTTCATGACCCAACTAGGTAACATCATCACTAGAAGTCTCACTCCCTTCTAGCACTGATGATATTACTTAGCTGGGTCATGAAACGTCAACCAAGGTGAGAGCAACATAGATCAACCAGGAGCTACAAAGATTCTCTTCCACCAAGGTTGGACATCTCTGGACTAGATAATCTGTTCCAGTTCTAGAGTTTCAGGTGCGATTTCTCCTAAACTTCCCTGCAGCAGGATCACCAAATTCACCATTAGGACTGACTTCCCCATGTTTACAGTTTACAGTCTGCAAGAAAACGACCTAGTTCAGAGACCACAAAGACCTCACAGCTTATGGATGGAATTAACATTAATGACAACTCAAGACCCGCTAATTCTATTGGATCTACTCAACGGTGACTCACTATGAACTCAAGTTGGTGCCATTTTTCCAGCCCAAGGTTTCAAATGGGACTAGTGGGTTTGGAACAGTGTGTAAAACATTGTCTTAGCCCATAACAGCTCTTGTTCTGATTCACACAGAATCCGTTGAGTGTGTTTTGCCTTGAAGTTAAATTTTTCCCAATAGATTTTAGGCATAGCTATCATTCTTCAGTAGAAGCTCCTAGCTAGTAGAGCAGCTCTTCTTAGAAATTAAATTGATCCCCATTGTCCTGGAATGATATTGAGTGATGGGATCGTCAGTTTGATTGATTTCATGGTGATTGTGGTTTTTAGAACTTTATACTTCATTCCAAATATGAGTGTTTTATTTTAAACGCTTGTGTTGCTCATAATTAGACACTGAGAGTTTATGATGTCTACCTGAACATGAATGTTTTTCTCTCTCTTTTCTGTCTCGCCATTTTTATCTATCTGCCTATCTATCTATCTATCTATCTATCTATCTATCTATCTACCTACCTGCCTACCTACCTACCTACCTACCTACCTATCTAAACCTGTAAATATCTGTCTATCTATCTATCTATCTATCTATCTATCTATCTATCTATCTATCTATCTATCTATCTACCTACCTATCTACCTACCTATCTACCTACCTATCTACCTATCTACCTACCTACAGTATCTATCTATCTATCTATCATCTATCTATCTATCTATCTATCTATCTATCTATCTATCTATCATCTATCTATCTATCTATCTACCTATCTATCTATCTATCTGTCTGTCTGTCTGTCTGTCTGTCTGTCTGTCTGTCTGTCTGTCTGTCTGTCTGTCTATCTATCTATCTATCTATCTATCTATCTATCTATCTATCTATCTATCTATCTATCTATCTATCTATCTATCTATCTATCTATCTATTCCATCCATCCATCCATCCATCCATCCAGCCAGCCAGCCAGCCAGATAGCAAGCTAGCCAGATAGCCAGCAAGCTAGCTAGCTATCATTTATGTACCTCTTTCTCTCTCTCTCTCTGGCACACTCTCTCTGTATCATAAACTCTCAGTGGCTAATTATGAGCAACAGAAACATTGAAAATAAAATATTCATCTATGGCATGAAATACAAAGTTCATGGATGGCTGGATGGCTGGATGGATATACAGAGATAATAGAGATTTTAATGCTGGTTGCATTGAACTGAGGAGAAGATAAACTGGTTGGTTGCATCTTTTCGCATGTTCTTTTTCTTTAGAGTTAAGGTCATATTTTTATTTTACACATTTCAATTCTTATTCTTGTTAAATTCTTATAGTTGAAACTGAGTGAGAATCCCACGCTACCTTGTAGCTCTTCTTTCCTGGTTTTCTGCATCTTCCTTTCATCTACTGTGGTGAATTATGAACCCTTCTTCTCCAAATATTGCTAGTAGGGTAACAGTCAGCCTTCCAAGTTTATGATTTTTGGGCCAATCACCAGGAGACTTTGAGACCTAGTCCCGCCTTAGGCATGAAAACCATCTGGGTGACTTTGGGTCAGTGGTGGGATTCAATTTTTTTTACTACCGGTTCTGTGGGTTGTAGCTTGGTGGGCATGGCAGGGAAAGGATACTGCAAAATGTCCATTCACTGCCCACCCCACGAACCTGCTTTCCAGCTCCATTCTCCTGTGCAGGGCAACAAAAGAAGACCCAGCCAATCATCTGGGACTCGGGAGGCGGAGAATAGATGGGGGCAAGGCCAGTCAGAGGTGGGATTTGCCGGTTCTCTGAACTACACAAAATTTCGGTTCTCCAGAACTGGTCAGAACCTTCTGAATCCCACCTCTGGGCCAGCCCCTCTCTCTCAGCCCAGCCCACCTCACAGGGTTGTTGTTGTGGGGGAAAATAGGAAGAGAAAGGATTATTAGACATGCTCACCACCTTGAGTTGTTTATACAAATAATAAAGGCAGGAAAAAATAGTAAAATAAAATATAAAAATAATAAAAAATAAATAAATGACTTTTCTTCTTATTCAGCACATCTCTCTGGTACCCAGATGCCTTAGGTGTTTTTTCACTTGGAGGAAATACTAAGGACTGCCTGTGTCTTCATTTCAACATTGATGTTTTCAGTTTTACAATCTCTTTAGTGTTTTTTTTTTAACTGTAATATTTATTTATTTTTAATTGTAAGCCACCCAGAGCCATAGGTTGAGTTGGGCGGCTATAGAAATTGAATACGTAAATAAATAAAGGACAGTTGAAATGAAATTCTGAAGTCCTTGTCTGTCCTGTTCCATCAGATTCCGCAAAGACGGAAGACAAGCGGAATCCATCATGGCTTATGTGGGCTGTAATCATACATGAGCATCGACAATGGGTCATCTACGGTGACCACCATCCTTTCATGGCTAAGGCAGGACAAGAACTGTGGCCTCCACTCTGCCACCACACTCCTCCCAGTTGTGTCCCAGGTCTTTTTAAATTTTTTATTAATGACTTGGATGCCGAGATGGGAAGGACTGTTATCAAATCTTCAAATTTGATAGCCAGAGCCTCGGAGGACAGAAATACAATTGAAAATGATGTTGATAGATTAGAACAATGGACTAAAAGCAGCCGAATGAAATTTAACAGAGGGAAATGTAAAGCTGTAAACGGGGGCTGTATAAATCAAACGCATAAATATAGGACGGGGAAACATTTGGCTCTGTCATAGCAAGTGTGGAAAATGCCCTGGGACAGGGGCTCGGATCACGGATTGAATTTGAATCAGCAGAGTGAAGTGATTTGCATAAAGAAAGAAGAAGGGAGAAAGGAAGGAAAGGAAAAGGGAAGGGAGAAGGGAGGGAGGGGAAGGGAAGGGGAAGGGAAGGAAGGAAAAGGAAGGAAGGGGAAGGGAAGGGAAGCAGAGGCGGGGAGGAGGAAGGAAGGGGAAGGAAAGGGAAGGGGAAGAAAGTGGAGGAGGAAGGGAGGAAGGGGAAGGAAAGAGAAGAGAAAGAGAAGGAAGGAAGGGGAAGTGGATGGGAAGGAAGGGAAGGGAAGTGAAGGAGGGAGAGAGGGGAAAGAATGAGAAGAGAAGAGAAAGAGAAGGAAAGAAGGGGAAGGAAAGGGAAGGAAGGGGAAGGGAAGGGAAGCAGAGGAGGGAAGGAGGAAGGAAGGGAAGGAAGGAAGAGAAGAGAAGAGAAGAAGGAAGGGAAGGAAGGAGGAGGGAGGGAGAAGGAAAGAGAAGAGAAAGAGAAGGAAGGAAGGGAAGGGATGGGAGGGAAGGAAGGGAAGGGAAGGAGGGAGAGTGGGGAAAGAATGAGTAGAGAAGAGAAAGAGAAGGAAAGAAGGGGAAGGAAGGGAAGGAAGGAAGGGAGGGAAGAGAGGAGGGAAGGAGAAGGAAAAGGAAAGAGAAGAAGGGAAGAGAAGGAAGGAAGGAGAAGGGATGGGAAGGGGAAGGAAGTGAGGGAGGAGGGAGGGAAAGAATGAGAAGAGAAGAGGAAGGAAGGAAAGAAGGGGAAGGAAGGGAAGGGGAAGGAAGGAAAGGGGAAGGGGAAGTGGGGAGGGAAGGAGGGGAAGGAAAGGGAAGAGAAAGAGAAGGAAGGGGAAGGGAAGGTGAAGAGGAAGAAAAGAAGGAAAAGGAAGGAAGGGGAAGGAAGGGAAGGGAAGCAGAGGAGGGAGGGAAGGAGGGGAAGGGGAAGGGAAGGAAGGCAAGAGAAGGGAGGGAGGGGGAAGTCAGGGGAAGGGGAAGGAAAGGCAGGGAAGGAAGAATTTATGATGGTTGCAGTATCTTGGGATCATGTGATCACCTTTTGCAACTCTCAGGCAAGCAAAGTCAATGAGGATTCACTTAACGGGGTCACCTTGTAGGGGAGATGATTGCATAACAAGCAAACTAAATAAACAACTGTATTATTAACTTAACAACTGCAGCGATTGACTTGACAACTGTGTCACGAAAGGTCACCAAATGGGGCCAAAATTCCCCGAGCAACTGTTTAGCGATGGAAATTTTGGGCCCAGTTGTGGTCGCAGGTCGAGGATTACCTGTACTGTGTCTCTCAGTGCCTCTCACCTTAGTTAAAATGCCAAAAAGATTTTGGATAGCCACTTGTCTGAGATGGTATAGAACCTCCTGTTTGAGCAGGGGGCTGGACTAGGAGACCTCCAAGCCCCCTTCCAGCTCTGTTCTAATTGTGTTGTGGTTAGCCGGCAGCAGTTGCAGACGACTGAGGAGAGCGAGGACTCAGATGAGGGGCCAGGACCATTAGGGAGTGGACTGCTGCCTTCAGAGATTGTTGGGGCTGGCAGCAGTGATGAAGAGGTTCCCGAGAAGCCTGTGCCAAGTGTGCGTGTGTGCAAGATAGCTCGGAGGAAAGAGCAGTTACAACAGCACGGGCGACTCAGGAGTAAGGCTGCAAGGTAATGGCCCCTCCTTCAAGAAGATAAAAGCCAGCTGTGAAGCGAACGTACTTTGCAGAAGGCAAAGACGTTTTGAACTCAGCCTCGTGGACATTCCAGTTGGTATTTGAAGACTCTTGTATCATAAACTATTTCTTATCTGTTGTGTTTTGGCAGACTTGCAAAAACTTGGCAAGGTTCTTTCTTGTCGGAGCTAATTAGTTGGAAGCAGCCTTTTATCTGTGAAGAAACAAAATTCTTTTCTTCTGTGAAGAAACAGAATTCTTCTGAAACATAAAAAGGTTGTAACTGCTGCCTGTGTCTTGTGTTTGCTCCCTTGGAACCAGGGTTTGGGTCAGAACAGATTCTGATTTTAAATAAGAGGGAATAACACGAAACATGATGGACCAACCCACTGGAACTGAGCAGAGGCCTACAGGCCCAGAAACCATGGCTTAATCTGTCCTCTCCACCTTTATAAAATCAATTACTGGCCTTCGTACACCCCGAACCCCCAAAGCTTGAACTGTCTATTGAACCAAACCAGAGAAAGCCATTTTATTCGGTGCCTTCTTGAAAGAAGGAAAGCTATGCGTCCTCTCCAAGGAACAGAGAATCTGAAATCTGACACTCAGGAGGAGAATGTAAACTAGGAAGGGCAAATGTGACAAGGGTAGGTGTTGTTTCGACCCAGTTTTAGCAGAACCAAGAAACAAACCCGCTTTTGTCCCCATACCCCTCTGCTACTGTGCATTCGTGGCATTCACACACAGAAAAGTCCAGGCAATAATCCTTCCAAGGGTTAATTGCAAGAACAGACCTTATCAGTTCCTTGGATTAATTGCCAGACTGGGAGCTTCTAGTTGCAAAGCTGTAAATTAAACTCTCTCAAGCAGTCAAGCAGAGACAGGAACCACAATGAGCAAATCTTCCGAAAGAAATCTGGTGTCTCTAAGGACACCACTCCCCTTCCGCTTCTGTTTATTGTCCAGCCATGGAGGGGGCCATTCAGCATCCACATGTGCCTTTCTTCCTGAGATAGCCCCTGTCCCTCAGTTGTTCTCCTCTCCCGGCAGCTCTGTACATACACGCATCTGGAACAGGCTCCAGCTGTTCTTCTTCCCCACTTATCTCCGACTCCTAAGGCAGCTGATAAATGTCAGACGGCCTTGGTTCCATCTTGCTTCTGGTGCAGAGCATCCATCAGAGCCTTCCCCAGACTCCAGGAGTGGTCCACGTTCCGCCCCAACCTCTTCCTCATCCAAGTCTGCCACCAGCTCTGCTAGCAGCTGGCGAGCCACAACAGGTGTGTTCATTGGCATGAAAACCACAATGAAAGGATGTCCAGTATTTGCATTTTCTAAAGCAAACAACTGGAAAATAATACAACACGGAGTATAAATTTCCACAAACTTTCTGGTTGAGAGGAAAGGCAAAGTGGGAGAACGAGGCCTATCATCCATAAGAGGGAATATTTGTATCTGGTCAAATGGATGGTCAAATAGCATTCAGCTTTGTTCGGGTATTTTCCCACGTCATTGTAGTTGTGCTTTTAAAATTGTAGCAACATTTCGGCAGAATCTCATCTGCCATCATCAGGCTTCTGTATAGCCTATATCAGGCTTCTCTACACAGAAGCCTGATGATGGCAGATGAGATTCTGCCGAAACGTTGCTACAACTTTAAAAGCACAACTACAATGACGTGGGAAAATACCCAAACAAAGCTGAATGCCATACATGTAAGTACCCGCGAAAACTTAAGAAAATATACACACACACATATATATATGTTTTCTGAGGTTCTCGCGGGTATTTGTATGTGGATCTTTGGTTGTTCGGGTTTTCTCCCGCGTAAGATTTGAAGTATCTAGGTAACGTTTCGATGAAGTCTCATTCATCATCTTCAGGCTTGTGTCTTCAGCTCCGTGCTTCTCAGAGTGATGACCTATGACGTGGGAAAATACCTGAGCAAAGCCGAATGCCATACATGTAAGTACCCGCAAAAACTTAAGAAAACATATATATATCTGTTTTCTTATATGTATATAAGTTATATGTTTTCTATATATATATGTTTTCTTAAGTTTTCGCGGGTACTTACATGTATGGCATTCAGCTTTGTTCGGGTATTTTCCCACGTCATTGTAGCTGTGCTTTTAAAGTTGTAGCAACATTTCAGCAGAATCTCATCTGCCATCATCAGGCTTCTGTATAGTGTTCATCTGTGAATCCGGCTTTTATAGTGGTTTCAGATTTAAATTTGGGGCAGCCTATTGCTGTGCCAGAATGGTTTTTTCTTCACCCTGATTGGTTGGGAGTCTTGGTCTGTGTTTATTGGTCTTGGAGTTTGCTGTGTTCTGCTTGATTGGTGTTTCTAATATCTCCTGTCTGTTTTTTGGCTCTTTTTGTCTCTTGATTGGCTGGCAACATTGTGTTACTTTATTGGAGGCCTTTAGTGCAGCTTGGCTCCAGGTAAATGGATGGCTATCATTAGTTAGGAAGCTAGGTTTCATCTGGGTGCCTGGTTGGGGTGTGTTTGAGCTGGAGGTATCAGGGGGGATCTGTCTGTGCCCAGGTGTTTGCCTGGCTTGTATGTGGAGATTTTTTTGTTTGTGAGTGCAGGCTTCCAAATGATTGACAGTCTGGTGGAATCATCTCTTCTATTCATGCTTTCTGGTCTTTTTTCAATCTCTATGGCTTCTCTGATGATTCTGTGGCTGGGGTTTTCTATAGTGGCTAGGGTTTTGGTGCCATTGAAGTTGATGCTATGACCTGTGGCTTCCATGTGTTGGTCTAGTGAGGAAGTGTGTTCCAGCTTTTTGACTGCATTTTTGTGTTCATCCAGGTGGGTACTTATTCTTCTATTGGTCTGTCCAATGTATGCCTTGGTTTTCCAGGTCAATTTTATCTTTGGGGTTTCTAAGGATGGCTGCTATTTTTCTGTCTGTTTTGAAGGCAGTCTTGACGTAGAGAACTCCCCTACGAAATGCAGTTTTGTAAATGATTGCATTTTTAAAAATTTGAATTGACTTTTAATAATTGAATAAAATTAAAGCTGCTGTTAGCATATAAATAGCCATATGTGGAACTTTGAGATGGCTGAATCCAATCAAGCATCGTAATTTAAATCAGCTCACAATGGATTAGTTTGCTTTTTTTTTAAAAAAAAAGTCATGTTTGGTTTTGGTTTTGATTGGAAGAATCAATGAAAGGAGATCAGAATAATGCTTTCATCAGGGCTGGGTTCTCTGGTTTGAAATTTACAAAAGGTCCAGCAGAGCCCAAAACTTAACAGTCGTGATTTTAATCTCTGTTCAGTGGAGAACCACAAAAGCCTTAGAAATAATATTCGTGCCAAGCTGGTTTCCTTCTCCCGAGGGAACGAGAATCTCATCAGGGCCAGAACTCATCAGCAAAACTCTAAATGAGATGGCACCAGTTGTAAGAATTTTCCGTACGTTACATCTCTGCTTCCATTTGGTAGTTGTCCAAATGTTCATAAACCGGACTGGGTAGATCTATCAGCAAGGGGAGAAGGTGATTATTGGGAGATCCATTGTTATATACACTCCTTGGCAGATTGTTTTATTTTCCCTCCAGGTTTTCTCATGAAAGCTTTCTCGCCCTTAACTGGGAGGTATTACAGACTGAATGTTGAATGTATAGACAAGAAAGCAGACAAATGCCGTAATCCATACTGGGGCTGGAGAGAACGCTTCTAAGTGTGGAGTCAGTCCTGGTGGAAACTGACACTAAGTCAGAGGAGGAACAGCCAACAGGGAGTGGAAGTGTGGCTCCGGAGGTTGTGGAGGAGGCTGGGGAAGGGCAGAGGCCGGCTGGGCAGTCAGAGGAGGACCCAGGCCCATCCCCTCTCCATCCTAAGGCATGCAGGGAGGAGAAGATAAGGGATTCTATTCTATTCTATTCTATTCTATTCTATTCTATTCTATTCTTTTCTGTTCTGTTCTATTCTATTCTATTCTACTCTACTCTATTCTTCTATTGTATTGTATTGTATTGTATTGTATTGTATTGTATTGTATTGTATTGTATTCCATTCCATTCCATTCCATTCCATTCCATTCCGTTCCATTCCATTACCTTCTGCATCCATAATTTCACGAAATGTCCACTTGGAATTTGGGTTTGAAACTTAGGCATTGTCATTGAGAATCTCTTGTTGCCTAGGTATTTTGAATTTCTGCATTCTCATAGTCTTTTTTATTTTTTTAGTCTTTTCATCTCCAGAACTAATTTCTACCACGGGTCCTCGTTGTAACTGCTCTTGAAGGTGACCTCAAATAGCCCTCTAGATGCCAAACAACCATCTTTAACCCCGAGGTTTTTAATCACAAATCTGTCAGGACCACGACACACACGTGGCCCCATCCTTTTCATTTAAATTAGATTATTTAAAATAAATGATAAGCACCCAGAGGGCACAGGTAAAACCGCCCAAGGGGAACACTTTTCTCTGCAGTTTGGGCTCTGTTCTGGTGGGAGAGAGAGCAAGTTGAAGATGATTTGATCTGATTCAATCTGATGACCTCATAACGTTGGTCTAGAAACCAGCTGAACCACTTCGTATTTGGACCCCTAAAAATGTTCCTTAATTTGCCACAGCCGGCAAGTGAGGCTCTTGACAGATTAACCATCATTGCATAAAACTCACCTGGTCAACTTTTCATTCCATATCCATATTTTGATTTCCAGCCAATTATTTCCCAATCTCGTTACCAGCTGCCTTCTGCAAAGACTCAAGGAGGTGTTAATAACATTAAGTGGAGTTGCAGACAATGATAAACTTAGCTGCCAGGCTGTCCTTCTGCACAGTTTTGACTGGTCATTAGTTAAAAGGGTTGCTGGAGGGATTATTTGACAGTGTCATGATTTCCTCATTAGGAGAAAGAGGGCACAGTTACTGCAAACTGCTGGGGTGTCAAATATATGCAATCAAATCGGGTCAGCACAATGCAAGTTTTTCTTTCTCTATCCCAAAACCAAGGTAGATACTTTTCTTAGTAAGACATATGTAAGATACTGGCTGCTGATATGCAATGCTAACTTAATATAGGCATGGGATAAAATGGGTTTTAATGTCTAATATAATATATAGTAGTATCTGAAGGCAGGACAAGAAGCAACTGACAGCTAATCTGAAGGCAGGACAAGAAACAATGAAAACTAATCAAGGAGAAAGCCAACCTAGAACTAAGGAGAAATTTCTTGACAATGAGAAAAATTAATCCGTGGAATGACGTGCCTCCAAGAGTGGCGCAGTAGTTAGAATGCAGTTATTGCAGGCTAATTCTGCTGATTGACAGGAGTTTGATCCTCACCAGCCCTAGGCTGACTCATCCTTCCATCCTTCCAAGTTAATGAGGACCCAGATTATTGGGAGCAAGGTGCTGACTCTGTAAACTGCTTAGACTAGAGAGCTGTAAAAGCACTATGAAGCGGTATATAAGTCTAAGGGCCCTTGCTAATGCTCCAGAGGTTGTGAGTGCTTCAACACTGGAGGTTTTTTTAAAGAAGAGATTAGACAAACATGTGTCTGAAATGGTAGGTTTCCTGCCTGAGCTGAGGGTTTGACTAGATGACCTCCAAGGTCCATTCCGACTGTTAATTTGTTATAATGGTTAAAGGCACCAGGCTAGAAACCAATATGCAGTGACTTCTAGTCCTGCTTGAAGACATGAGAGCCACATAGGTGACTTTGGGCCAATCACCAGGAGACTGAATTCTAGTCCCGCCTGAGCGTGAGAACCAACTGGATGACTTTGGGCCAATCGCCAGGAGGCAGTAAGTTCTAGTCCTGTCTTAGGGATGAAACCCAACTGGGCGACTTTGAGCCAATCACCAGGAGACTATCCATTTGGAGGACCAAGATCTGAAAAGAGCTATCAACAGCATAGGTTGCTAGACAATAAGGGATGCCTTACTCCCCATAGAAGGTTTGGGAGGCTCCGTGGGTTAGACAACTGTCCCAACATTCAAGAATGCACCAGAAGACATACCGCTCTAGATGTGAGTGTTTGTCCTTGTATCCAATCTGGATTCTCTCCTGTTGCTAGTAATTCTGCTTCATTAAATGCACCCCTAGCACGACCACTCACATATGAGGCTATGACTTACCAAGGAGGGTTCCCCCCCACCAACTTCCAAATCTTTTTCTGCCTCTTGGTTTAATTCTTCTCTGCTTCCTTTATAGGTCTGCCTCTCTAATCCTTTCCTCCTGATTTCCTCCCTCTCCCGGGGAAAACTTCACTTTTTCCAGCTGCTTTCTTTCAAATACGCCTCACTGTCTCTGTCTCTCCTTCCTCCCTTTCCATTTCCTCCCCCTCCCCTCCTTCTCTATTTCTCTCCCTCTCCCTCCTCTCTCTCCCTCCCTCTCCTTCTTTCCCTCTCCCTCTCTCTCTTCCCCTCTCCTTTTCTCTCCCTCCCTCTCCATTTCCCTCTCCCCACCACATTCTCTCCCTCCCCCTCTCCCCTCTCCTTCTCTCCCTCCCTCCCTCTCCATTTCCCTCTCCTCCCCCTTCCCCTCCTTCTCTCCCTCCCTCTCCATTTCCTCTCTCTCCTCCTCTCTTCCTCTCCTCTCCCTCTCCCTTCTCTCTCTCTCTCCACCCCTTCCTCTCATCTCCCCCCTTTTCTCCCTCTCTCCCTCCTTTCTCCCCTTCTCTCTCTTTCCCTCCCTCCCTCTCCATGTCTCTCTCCCTCCCTCTCCTCCTCTCACTCCCCTTCTGCCTCCTTTGTTCCTTCCCTCTCTCCCCTCTCTCCCTCCCTCTCCTTCTCTCCTCTCCCTCTCTCCCACCCTCTCTCTCTTGCTCTCCCTCCCTCTCCCTCTCCTTCTCTCTCTCTCCCCTCTCTGTCTCTCCCCCCTCCCTCCCTCCCTCCCTCCCTCTCGTTTGTAACTCAGGGTCGAAATGAAGGGCTCTTGGTGTCCGCAAGAAAACAACCAAGTTCCAAGAGCATCAAGGACTCCACAATTTAACCCTGAGCTACAAATATTCTCCTCTTTGGAATCACGAAGAGAATGGTCAAAGGTATGGCTCCCAGCCACCCCTGCCGTCCTCCCAGAATGCCTTTTAATGCTCCATTTCCGTTTCTACCTTGGGCTATTTTATTTCCCAAGATGGTCGTGTGTCACCAAGCATTTTGAAGCATTCTTTGCAAGAGGCTGATAATTCGGGAGAGAACCTCCCCACCACCGCAAGCAAATTGAAGTCCTAATTCAGCCAGGTGACACAGCCTCTCCCTGGCTTAAATCCTCATCTGTACCTGAATTAGATTTTCAGAAAGTTTCCCTCCCTTCTGCAATTTTTCTTCTCCAGTTAGCTGTTTATCTAACGGCTTTCTTTTTTTTTTTCAGCGAGCGTTCATCACTCCAACCCACCGCCCGAGCCACTGTACAATAAGATTACTAGCTATTAAAGAACAGAAATAAAAGATCCAAGTTAAATTACAACTACAGGCGCCAATAAAAAAAAATTCATGTTTAAAATACTGTGCAATAAAGTCATCCAAAAACAGACTGGAATAAAAAGAACAGTGAATTTCTCAAAGAGATGGACTGGGGTTTTTTTTTGTTTGTTTGTTTTAGTTGAACTGTTTTGGGGTACTTTCATGCAGTTTCCTCCTCCACCCAAATAATAATAATAATAATAATAATAATAATAATAATAATAATAATAATAATAATAATAATAATAATAATATCAAACTTGACCAAACTAATTGAGATTGCAGCCCCCCTCCTCTCTTTGCTGTGCTTTTTCCCTCTTTCTTGAATTTTTATTAAAGTTTATTGCAATATAAAATACACATGAAAATAAAGGTTTGAATGGAGAGGGAGAAAAAAATATCTCAAGAAAAATAGCCGACAGGACAAGCCATAACTACGTAAAAAGAGAGAAACCGGCTCTTCCTTTTAGCCGAAGATCGGTGGTGCTCTGGCTGCCAGTTTGCGCTGGTTCTAGCGATCTGGGAGTGCCAGTCAGCACTTGGCCCCACCCACCCGCACCCGCCCTTTCCTGTCCTAAATTTCCTTTGTTTGTAGCTCAGCTGATAGGCACGGCGGAGAGGATTCCCGTGCCTCAGCTGTTTTACTCACCGGCGCTGACGGTAAGATAAGCTTTCACGCTTAAAATCGCCCATTTTAGAACGCTCCCACAGAACGCGCGCCCACAGAACCGGTAGTAAAATATTTTGAATTCCACCACTGCTGAAGATGTTACCTAGTTGGGTAATGAAACGTCTGCGATAAAAAAAACCACGCTCAGAGAGCACCAAGGACTCCACAGTTCGCACCTGAGCTATAAAAGTTTTCTTTCCGTTTTGGCAGCTATAGGGTTCAGTCAACCCTTGATGTATTTTCTCAAGTCAAGGGTTTAAAAAAAACCAGGAACAGAGGAGAATATGTGTAGCTCTGGATTCGAATGAGGGGTTCTTGGCGTTCTTCTCAACTTGGTTGTTTTCCTGCAGATGTTTCGTTACCCAAATTTGGTAACATCATCAGCAGTGAAGGGATTCAAATTTTTTTTACTGCTGGTCCTCTGGGTGTGGCCTGGTGGGCATGACTTGGCTTGGTGGGCATGGCTTGGCTTGGTGGGCATGGCTTGGCTTGGTGGGCATGGCTTGGTGGGCGTAGCAGGGAAAGGATACTGTAAAATCCCCATTCCCTCCCCACTCCAGGGGGGAAGATTACTGCAAAATCCCCATTCCCTCCCCACCCCACTAACCTGCTTTCCAGCTCCGTTCTCCTGTGCAGGGCAACCAAAGAAGACCCAGCCAGTCAGCTGGGACTCGGGAGGCGGAGAATAGATGGGGGCGGGGCCAGTCAGAGGTGGGATTTGCTGGTTCTCTGAACTACTCAAAATTTCTGCTGCCGGTTCTCCAGAACTGGTCAGAACCTGCTGAATGCCACCTCTGATCATCAGTGCTAGAAAGGAGGGAGGAGGAGGAGGAGGAGGAGGAGGAGGAGGAGGAGGAGGAGGAGGAGGAGGAGGAGGAGAATGACTATGGGGTCTTTGGTGCTCTTTGAGCTTCATTGACTTGCAGATATTCCATTACCCAAATTTGGTAACACCATCAGTGCTAGAAGAGGGGGAGGAGGTGGTGGAGGAGGAGGATTGTGGGTTCTTTGGTGATCTTTGAGCCTTGGTTAAATTCTTGCAGGCGTTTCATTACCCATCTAGGAAACATCTTCAGCTAAAATGAAGAGGGTTTTACTCACTTTTTACACAGTAGCAGCTGGCCCCCGTTCAGTAATTTTTCTTACCAAACTACATCACCGTGGAAGATTTTTGGAAGCCTTCTGGCTTCTTCTCCATCCCTCCCGTTGATAGGAAGACCTTCGCTGATAGTAAACTGGTCTTAATGAGGATTCTTCCATGGAGATCCTCCCTTCGTAGGAGTCTTCTAGCTGAGTAGTAACACACCAGCCTACCCTTACAAGCATTAAAAAATTGACTGCAGAAAAAGACCCATAAAAGAGAACATTTGTAGCTCAAGGTTGAAAAGAAGGTTCCTTGAGGCTCTCTGAGCTTGTTGTCTTCTTGCAGATGTTTCATTGCCCAAATTTGGTAACATCATCGATGCTAGAAAGGAGGGGGAGGAGGGGGGAGGAGGGGGAGGGGGAGGAGGAGAGGATTGTGGGGTCCTTGGTGCTCTCTGAGCTTGTTGTCTTCTTGCAGATGTGTTTCATCCCCAAAATTTGGTAACATCATCAGTACTTGAATGGTGGAACTAATGTTGTTAAATCCAGCTCGACAATTTTATGTTTCACTTAATGGCCATATCCCTAGTGATGGAGTTAAGGTCAGATCAAAAACAATGGCCTTTGACAGAAATTGACTCAATTTCCTCCCCTGATAAGGATATCCAGGAAAAAAGGTAGCAGCCTTCTCTTCTTGTGAATGTTATCCTTATAAAGATGTTTTATAGCCTCATCCCATGGTCCCTGTGGCAATAGGTTAGCAGCGCTGAAGACAGACTGTATGTCATCCCAGTTGATGGCTGGGTGAAGCCATAAAATGCTACCAAAGTGAGTGAGTGTAGAAAATGGTTTTAGTGGATAAATGTTCTACAGGTAGGCTGGAGATAACAGGGAGTCGAACTATAATGATCTTTCTTTTTTTTAGAACGTGTATCCAAGAACAGAATTGCCATCACAGAGGTGTCTGTAAATCTGCAGAGGGAGGAATCATGTCATCAGCTGACCTATTCGAGTCCCTATTTCACTGGATTTTGCCTTCAACTCTTAAAATGCATCCTGGGGCACAGATCTGAGTTTTACTTCATTTAGGGTAATATAGAGGTGAATCTGATGACCTAGTTGTGGCCAGATTGGGCCAACATTGTAAAGTACATTACTCTTTTGTTCCTTCCTCGGTTGCTGACTGAGAAATATGAATTGTTCAGCAGTGTGCTGCAGCTGCCTCCCAAAAACAATGCAGTCCTAGGCTATATCAAGAGATCATTGTAGACTTTAGAAAGAAGAGCCAGCATGATCATACTCCACTCAGCATCAGGGATGCAGCTATAGAGGTGGTCAACAGTATTAAATATCTGGGAGTGGGGTGCAGATAACTAACTATGTGAACTGGTCTCTCCCCATGTCATCCTTAGCGAAGTGTGCAAACCAGTGTCTGCATTTCCTGCATTGGATGAGAAGAGCACCTCTTTTCTCCTTGTATCCTGGCCACTTTTTACAGAGGCACAATTGAGAGCATTTTAAGAAAAACGCATCCCTGTTGGTGGCGGCAGTGCCTCAGATAGAAAGTCCCTACAGAGAGTGGTGAGGACAGTGGAGAAGATTATAGGAAACTAAGTTCCCATTATTCAGGATTCCGCTTATAAGCACTATGTGCTTAGAGCTCAAAGCAGTGTTAGAGACCCCACATACCCAGTTCACGGTCTGTTTCTGTTGCTCCCTTCTGGGAGGAGGTTTTTGAAGAATTTCTAGCAGGACTGCCGGATTCTCTAATGGCTTTGTTCCTTCTGCCATCCGTCTGGTCAACTCGTAAGATTAGTTTCTCTTGCCAAGTGCATGTATACATCCAAACTAGACTGTGTTGCTTCTCTGTGTCATATTAAAATGTGGACATATGCATAATTTTGCATTTATTCACCATATTTATTCTGTCATGTTCATGGAGGTTATATTGGAGGGGATGACACTCTGAGAACTGTATGCAATGATATTTCATTTTAATGTATGCTGATTCATGTAGATTCAAAGTTATTCTAAGGGTCTAAATGAGAAAGATAGCATCAAGATTAGAGATTACGTCATACAACATAGTAGAGAACTTAAAGAAGAATCAAGATAAAACACAAGCTATTTTGGAGGACGGAAAGAGAAAAGAAGAATTTAAAAAAATGGCCAGAGAAGAAAAGTATTTCTCAACAAATGAAGCTATCATGATGACAATTTCCTATGTTTCTAGTGGTTGGACTAGAAGACCTCCAAAGTCCCTTCCAACTCTGTTATTCTGTTATATGCTCTGAAACGTATACTCTATCTAGACTTCACTGTCTTTTGCTGCTTTAAAATGCTCTCCCTCTTTCCTGGGAATCTTGATTACATAAGAATAGAACAGACCTGGAAAGGACCCTGGAGGTCTTCTAGTCCACCCCCCTGCTCAAGCAGGAGACCCTATTTCAGACAAGTGGCTGTCCAGACTCTTCTTAAAAAACCTCCAGTTGACAGAGTGCCCATGATTTCTGAGCACTGGTTAATTGTCCTCACTGTTAGAACATTTTTCCTTAATTCCAGGTGGCGTCTCTCTTTGATTAGTTTCCAACCATTGTTTCTTGTCCTGCCCTCTGGGGGCATCATTCCATCACAGACTCGAAGATGGCCCACAACAAGGAGAGTCTTAGACCTCAAGAAATACACGTGGAGTTCCTTCTGGCTAGTTTATTTATTGTTGCTCACCTACAGACAGAATCGTGCCAGACTAAAGCAATTATCTGCATAATATATCATCATGCACTTCTACAAAGGAATTACTGAGCCTGTCATTTGCACCTCTATAACTGTCTGGTTTGGAACTGCAACCAAGCAAGACGGACACAGACTTTAACAGATAGTTAGGACTTCAGAAAAAAAACAAACAATTGCAACCAACTTGCCTTCTACTGAGGACTTGTATACTGCACAAAGCGGGAACTAGAACTCACTGTCTCCTGGTGATTGACCCACAGTCACACAGCTAGTTGTCATGTCAAAGGCAGGCCTCAAACTCACGATTCCTCCTTGGCGAACACCTTAACAACAACTAGACTGCCTGATAATTGGAACAAATCAGGAAACCAGTTCAAATTAATCCAATCATGAGAATGATGAAGAGCCAGTGATATATGAATAAACCCTTACTGCACAGTATAGCAGAACAACGGGTGCAGTTACGGGGCTGAGATTTGCCAAAAGAACATGCATGCCCTTTGCTTCATTGTCAAAACATGTGGTCCTGCCACCCTCCGAAATCTGCAATAATTTCACCACCGAGCAGTTATGACAGCTGATGAATTGAGCCCAAGGAGCTAGTTCTCAGCGTGCTATCAATCTTAGGCCACCGCACAGGGACAAGATGAGCAATCTGTACCAGTTAACGGATGTTGTAAGGCTCACATTATTGAGACAGTAGAGAAAGGTCATCGTGCTGCTAAAAAGCAGGATGAGTAGATTTAGTGGGATTGATGAAAGAGCTGGATGTTGTGTGTTTGTTTTCAAAGGGCACCAAACAATGACACTGAATGAAATCTACGCAAACACCATAAATAACTGACTTGATGGAAGTAGAGGAGGAACAGTGATTTTTTTTTTTTATCCTTCCCCTTTCGTTATTTTTCAGCTTTCTTTAGTCCGTTGACTGATTATGGACCATCAAGTCAATGTTGACTCTTGGCAACCACACATAGAGATGTCAGGTTAGATTAGATTAATGGAGTTGGAAGGGACCTTGTAGGTCATCTAGTCCAACCCCCCACCCAAGCAGGAGATCCTACACCATTTTTGAAAGATGGCAGTCCAATCTCTTCTTGAAAGCCCCCAGTGATGAAACTCCCATGACTTCAGCTTACTGTTTCCTGTTTTCCGATGAGGTTGACGATGATGCTATGTCGGTAGTTTTAGATACCGATTAACAGAGTTGGAAGGGACCTTGTAAATCATCTAGTCCAACTCCCAACCCAAGCAAGAGACCCTACACCATTTCTGACAAATGGCAATCCAGTCTCTTCTTGAAAGCTTCCAGTGATGAAGCTCCCACAATTTCCTAAGGCAACTTCTGTTCCATTGGTTGATTGCTCTCTCTCTGCCAGAGAATTTCTCCTTATTTCCAGGTTGAATCTCTCCTTGTTCAATTTCCATCCATTATTCCTTGTCTGGCCTTTGTGTGCTTTGGAAAATAGCTTGACCCCCTCCTCTCTATTATTCCCCTCAAATATTGGAAGACTGCTATCATGTCTGCCCTGGTCCTTCTCTTCCCTAGACCAGCCATGCCCAGTTCCTGCAACCGTTCTTCATATGTTTTAGCCTCCAGTCCCCTAATCATCTTGATTGCTCTTCTCTGCACTAATGTCCTGCAAGACGATCTGTCTTCAACCTGGTTCTTCAACATCTTCCAACAATGCGCCCATGAGCACTGCAACAGCAGTTCAATCTCTTCTATGAAACTTCAAATATCTCCTCTTGTGAATATGAGGCTGCCATGTGGGAAATCAGAGATATCCAAGGGTAATGGGGAAGTCCTTATGTTGCATGGATTTTGTGCACAGTCTTATGCATTTCTCCCATCTTGAGGCAGGTGCATGCAAACTCAAGTTACAGTTCAATTATGTCAGTTTGGTCTAGTAATTAAGGCACCAGACGATGGTGAGTTCTAATCCCATCTTCAGCATGAAAACCAGCTACGCGACTTTGGGCCAATCACCAGGAGACTGTGAGTTCTAATCCCATCTTAAGCATGAAAGCCAGCTGGATGATCTTGACCAGTCCTTCTCTCTCAACCCAACTCACCTCACAGAATTGTTGTGTGGAAAATAAGAGAAGGAAGGAATATTAAACATGTTCGCCACCTAGAGTTATTTACAGAAAAAATAATAATAAAGGCAGTTTAAAAATAAATACACAAATAAATAACAAAAGCCACTGAAGACTCATGACCGCCTCTGCTCATTGTGTAGGAGCTTGACTAGTGTTAATCTTGGTTTGTTCTTTTGTCATGTTAGATGAAGCCAGCTAGTTGGGTTCATTTGTTGGTCAATATATTGTATAAATCTGGGGAGGAAAGTGCTTAATTTGGTAACCACATTAAAAATATTGGAAATTCAGACAGTATGTTTCTTGACTGTGTATAATCTTTCTCTCACACACACAAAAATGCAAGTTTTCCTGAATGGATTATACAGAGCGTTCTCATTTTACAACTGTAATTGAGCCTGGAATCGGGGCTCTAAGTTGTGCTGGTTATTAAGCAGATCACAAGGTGAGGGTGCTTATTACATTTTACTGCATTTTTAAATTAACAGCTAAAGGTAAAGATTCCCCTTGCACATAAGTGCTAGTTGATTCCGGCTCTAGGGGGTGGTGCTCATCTCCATTACAAAGCTGAAGAACCAGTGCTGTCCGAAGATGTCTCCGTGGTCATGTGGCCGGCATGATTAAACGCTGAAGGCGCGTGGAACACTATTACCTTCCCACCAAAGGCGATGCCTATTTTTCTACTTGAACTTTTTTTTAACGTGCTTTCGAACTGCTAGTTGTAGCAGACAATTTTGTGTACTAAGCTTCGGTCAGACCATAGGTGGCGTAGTTTAAGTTGTCTAGGTTCAAAAATTTCAACCCTGGTGGCATAAGGTATTCTATCGCGAGCTGAGGAGGGGAGCACTCTTCTTGTGAAATATCTCTGGACTTGCTCAACTGCATTAATGTCCGTTATATAGTGTGGGTTCCCTGGCAGACGAGCTGTATTCGAGAATTGGTCTGGTGAAGGTTTTGCAGGCCCTGGTTTGCAGTTCAATGTTACCGGAGAAGAAGCTTCGCAAAATCATGCCTTTTTGGCAATGCTGTTACAATGAGCTCTAGTGCTTAGATCTTTTGAAATGAGCATTCTTAGATCCTTCTGTACCTTAAGCCTATCTTCTGGGAAAGTTGGCTATTCCTGCTAGCTTGGTGTCGTATGCTGTTTGACCTCCTTGTCTTCACCGGAGGCATAACATGACATAGAATTTGGTATTTTAGCTTCTACCAAGACTTAACCCCCTTCAAATTCTCAGAGGTTTTCTTTCCCTGCAGATACGACATAGGTTCTTTTCTACCAGTTCCTATGTCTTTGCGAATGACTTTCAGCTTTCTCAAAGTGACTGGGAGGGGGAAAGGCATGAAACATTTTCTGGATTTCACCCTGCCCTCTTCAATACCACGATCTTTAACATCCCGCGTGGTTATTTGCCTTCTTTTAATGTACACGATTTGCAGTTAACTCAGCCTCCAGTTCATCTCTCAGAGGCTTGGCAAACACCGATTTTCATATTCAAATTAAAGCAAAATTCTCCCCATTTTTCATCCCGACAGCCTATGTATGATCTGCCAAGGGCCTGATTCTTTTTACGAGTTTACAGATCAGCACATTACATTTATAGTTCTCTAGGGGAATGAAAAGCCATCTTTCTGTTTATCAATGGATTTATCTTTATTTATTTTTTTAAATGATATCCCATATGTTTGCTTGATAACAGCTCTTAAGGAAATGGACAATCAGTGGGAATGGGAAACTGAGGGGCACGATACAGCATAATAAATATTATTTAAAGTGGGGAGCAGTGATTTATTAATAGTCTGGGAGGTGGAAAACTGTTTCCCAAGCTGCAGAAGTTTACGATCCTTTCGCTGATTATGAATGCAAAATGAGTGCAAATTTCTTTGCCTGAACTATCCGGGTGAAAGCGAGTGTTTTGTCTGTCTCTTTTTCCCCAATTTTAGGCATTAATTGCACCGCTTCAATTCTCCTCTCTATATTTGTTTCTCAGCTGGAAGTTGCAAGAATGATGAAAAGGCTTCAATTGGACATCTGAGCTTTCCATTAGCTAAAAAGAAAAGTGAACATTATATTAATAAAAGAAAATATGCAGCTCCTTGAAGTTAAAATACCTTCAGATCTCTAGATATTGGCCAGCAATTACCATAGCAGATTTAATGTGCTTTTTATAAAATAATAAGCCAATAATTGAACAATTCATATGGAAGAGCTTTTTGGTGCTCTCTGAGTTTGATTGTTTGCCTGCGGATGTTTCATTCTCTAAAAGTTTGGGCTCAATTGTCAATCTAAAAAAAAGATGTCGAGACTTTAGAAAGAGTGCAGAGAAGAGCAACAAAGATGATTAGGGGACTGGAGGCTAAAACACATAAAGAATGGTTGCTGGAACTGGGTATGTCTTCTTTAATAAAAAGAAGGACTAGGTGTGACATGATAGCAGTGTTCCAAGATCTCAGGAGCTGCCCCCCAAAAGAGGGAGTCAAGCTATTCTCCAAAGTATCTGAGGGAAGGACAAGAAGCAATGGGTGGAAACTAATCAAGGATAGAAGCAACTTAGAACTAAGAAGAAATTTCCTGTCAGTTGGAACAATTGATCAGTGGAACAACTTGCCTCCAGAAGTTGTAAATGCTCCAACACTGGAAGTTTTTAAGAAGAGATTAGATAACCATTTGTCTAAAGTGGTGTAGGGTTTCCTGCCTAAGCAGGGGGTTGGACTAGAAGACCTCCAAGGTCCCTTCCAACTCTGTTATTTTATTCTATTCTAAATGTTGGGAAAGACTGAAGGAAAAGGAGAAGAGAACCACAGAGGATGAGGTGGTTAGATAGTGTCATTGATGCAATGAATGTGAATTTGGGCAAACTGCAGGAGACAGTGGATCATGGGGAATCTGGCACGCTGCGGTCCATGGGATTGCAAAGAGTTGGACACAGCTTAGTAACAGAATGTCAGAACAAGAACACCCAATTCAATGAACCCTTGCCTTTTGCTAAAATTGATCTCCCTAACCTTGAAGAAATTAACAATAGCCCTTAGACTTGTATACCACTTCACAGAGCTTTTACAGCCCTCTCTAAGTGGTTTACAGAGTCAGCCTATTTGCCCCCAACAATCTGGGTCCTCCTTTTACCACCTCGGAAGGACGGATGGTTGAGTCAACTTGGAGCCTGGTGAGGTTCAAACTGACAAATTCCAGGCAGCCAGCAGTCAGCAGAAGTAGCCTGCAGTACTGCACTCTAACCGCTGCGCCAACCGCGGCTCATAATAATAAATTACCTCAGAAGGTCCTTGGTAGTGGTAGAAGAAGGGAGAGAAAGTATGCTCTGCAGGCTTCTTGGGAACTCCTGAACCAAAAGAGAGATACTAATAAATAAAAATAAAGAACAGGACTCAGAATCTAAACCTCTGGAATATAAGGAATTGCTTCTCTTTTGCAGACCAAGTTTGATCCAAAAGCTCTCTTCCTAAAAGGGCAGAGATCAGGGGTGGGCTTCAAATCTTTTTAGCAATGGTTCTCTGTCCGGTTGCTGGGTGGGCAGTGCCATGGTGGGCGTGGCCTAGTCAGCCTCCTGCACCACGGTGGGAGGGGCTCCAAAATGGGCCACGTTGGGACTCCTGGGAGAGGAGGGGCAAGGCCAAGCAGGAGTGGGATTTGGGGGTTCTCCAAACTTGCACAGAATCTTAGCTAGGGGCTCTCCTGAACCCCCGCCGACCCCCAGCAGCATCCCACCCCTGGCAGAAGTTCATAGCTGCGGAATCCTGTCCATATACATCACCCTCCAATTATAAATATTTTGAATGTATTAAACGTTTCATTTCTCTCTCTCTCTCTCTCTCTCTGTCAGCCGCTAGGATATCATCCTTGAGGCATTACAAGCTTCATTCTTCTCAAATGTGATGATTCAGGCTGCGGGCGTTGCAAGGAGAATGGGATTTCGGCAATCAAGGTTGAAAGTGTGCTTGCTTGCTAAGATAAGACTGTGCCTTGCAAATTCCCTCGATGTATTATTGCAAGGTGCAGCGAGATGCGGGGAAGACAGCTTGCTTAGCAAAGGCCAGATAAATGGTAATCGGCTACTCCGGGGGATATTAACAATAGGGCTAAGAGGCCAAGTTGGCTCAAGGGGAGGGGGTTGTTTGTTTGTGTGTGTGTGTGTGTGTTTGCAGTCTAGACAAATCAAAACTCTATTGCTTTGGTTCTTAGCCTACACTGTTCACCAGGAATTTGGTGATGGGCTCCTGAGCATGTAGTTTTTCCCACTTTTCAGTCTCACCCACAGCACTTAGAACTGGCTATCTTTATTATCTGTAGACTGTCAACTTTTGAAATGATTCTAGCTGAAGATTCTAGCTGACTTTTCTTTGTCCATTTCTTAGTTGCCATGTTTTTAGAAGGGGGAGAGGGACCTGCGGAATGTAGAATGTTTTCCTTCGGACCACCAGAGATAACAATGACAAGACTCCAGAGCACCAAGACAAACCCAACATACCCTGGCAATGGCAGGAAATAGATAAATGGATGGATGGATGGATGGATGGATAGATAGATAGATAGATAGATAGATAGATAGATAGATAGATAGATACCGTGTTTCTCCAACAATACGACCTCCCCCAATAGGAAGACCCAGCATGTTTTCCAGGCATAAAATCAAATTAAGCCCCTCCCCTCAGATTTAGGCCTATTTTAAAACATGCAAAATGGGGGGAAGGGCGGGGGGACTTGCCGTTAGGAGCGCCCCGTGGGCAGCAATTCCTCGCCACCAGCTGTTCCTAATGGGCAATCATGGCAGAGCATGGAGAGCTCCCTACTCCTGCCAAGCACCTTTGCGGCAGACCCAAGACCTTCAGCGCCCACCGCTGTTGATTTCCCTTCTACCCATGCCGCTGCCATGTTTGGAGCTGCCGCTTCCACGTGTGGAACACCACTGTGGTTTGGAGCACTGCTGTTGTTTGGAGCTGCCACTTCCGCATTTGGAACACCACTGCTGTTTGGAGCACTGCCGCTGTTTGGAGTTGCCATATCCACATTTGGCGTTGCCGCCGCGTTTTAGAGCTGCCGCTTCCGTGTTTGGAGCTGCCGCTTCTGCGTTTGGAGCACCGCTGCTGTTTGAAGTTGCCATGTCCACATTTGGAGCTGCTGCTTCTGCGTTTGGAGCTGCTGCTTCCACGTTTGGAGCACTGCCACTGTTTGGAGCACCACTGCTGTTTGGAGCTGCCGCTTCCGCATTTGGAGCTACTGCCGCATTTGGAGCTGCCGCTTCCATGTTTGGAACACCACCGCTGTTTGAGCACTGCCGCTGTTTGGAGTTGCCATGTCCACATTTGGAGCTTCCGACGCATTTGGAGCTGCCGCTTCCACGTTTGGAGCACTGCCGCTGTTTGGAGCACCACCGCTATTTGGAATGCCGCCGCCACTCCAAACACGTCAGCAGCTCCAAATGTGGATGTGGCAGCTCCAAACGTGATGGCGGTGCTGCAAATGGCGGCAGCACCCCAAATGGCAGTGGCACTCCAAACACAGAAGCGGCAGCTCCAAACGTGGCGGCGGAATGGGCAGAAGGGAAAGCAACAGCGGTGGGTGCCAAAGGTCTTGGGTCTGCAGCAAAGGTGTTTGGTGGGAGTAGGGAGTTCTCTGCGCTTCGCCATGATCACCCGTTAGGAGTGGCTGGTGGTGAGGCTGCCCCCGGGGCACTCTAGATGAGGATGCAAGGGCGGGAATTAAGTCACCCCCGAAAAGACAGCCTAGCCGATTTTTCAGGGCTCAAAAAAATATAAGACCCGGCCTTATTTTATGAGAAACATGGTAGATAGATAGATAGATAGATAGATAGATAGATAGATAGATAGATAGATAGATAGATGATAGATAGATAGATAGATAGAATTCTTTATTGGTCAAGTGTGATTAGACACACAAGGATTTTGTCTTGGTACAAATGCTTTCAGTGTACATAAAAGAAAACATACATTTGTCAAGAACCATAAGGTACAGCACTTAATGATAGTCATAGGGTACAATAAGCAATCAAATCATACAAGAAAACAGTCCATATGAATTGTAAGGATGTACGGGACAAGTTTGTCATACAGTCACAAGTGGGAGGAGATGGGTGATAAGGAGTGATGAGAAGATTAATAGTAATAGTAATGCAGACTTTGTAAATAGTTGGATGTGCTGAGGGAATTATTTGTTTAGCAGAGTCATTGGTGTTTGGGGAAAAAACTGTCCTTGTGTCTAGTTGTTCTGGTGTGCAGTACTCTATAGCATCGTTTTGAGGGTAGGAGTTGAAACAGTTTATGTCCGGGATGTGAGGGGTCTGTGGATATTTTCGCAGCCCTCTTTTTGACTCGTGCAGCATACAATGGAAGACAAGTTGGTAGTAATTGTTTTTTCTGCAGTCCTAATTACTCTCTGTAGTCTGTGTCTGTCCTGTTGGGTTGCAGAGCCAAACCAGACAGTGATAGAGCTGCAGATGACGGACTCAATGATTCTTCTGTAGAACTGGATCAGCAGCTCCTTGGGCAGTTTGAGCTTTTCGAGTTGGCACAGAAACAACGTTCTTTCTGCTTCTTTGTGCTTTTTTGATGACAATTTTGATGTTAGGTGTCCATTTTAGGTCTTGTGATATGATAGAACCTAGCAATTGGAAGGTCTCCACCATTGATACTGTGTTGTCTAGTATTGTAAGAGGTGGCAGTATGGGAGGGTTTCTCCTAAAGTCTACCACCATTTCTACGGTTTGGAGTGTGTTCAGTTCCAGATTGTTCCGATTGCACCACAAGGCAAGTTGTATAACCTCCTGTCTGTATGCGTTGTCTCAAATGAGACCAGTCACTGTTGTGTCATCTGCAAACTTCAGTATTTTAACAGATGGATTGTTTGAGATGCAGTCATTGGTATATAGGGAGAAGAGAAGTGGAGATAGCACACAGCCTTGGACGGGGGGGAGCGCTGTGCTAATTGTACAGGTATCGGATGTGATTCTGCCTAACCTCATCGTCTTCTTCCTGTCTGTTAGGAAGTGCTAAGGAAGTGCTAAGGAGGGAGTACTAAGAAGCTCATCACTGGCTTGGTTGGTTAATGTGCTCTTTGATACCTGGGAAGCGGGTGTGTGTGGCCAGTATGAGAATTGTTCAGAGTTGGCTTTACTTTTGACCGTGCCGATATGATGCCCCAATAAACAAGATTTTTGAGAAAGCAACTGCCTCAGAGTCTTGAATTAGTTGGGAGCATTACCTGGAACCATAACAGGTATGTGGCCTAGAGTTGGAGTTCTCACTTCACAATCAGGAGGCTATGAGTTCAATCCTAGGTAGAGGCAGATATTTTCTCTCTCTGAGCACGTTGAGATTATATCTGCTGAATATAACTCTGCATTGGTAACAGGAAGGACATCCGGTCAGTAAACACTCAGCTCCATTCAGTTGCCCAGACTCCACCCCGCAAAGGATTATGGGGTCGTTAAATGACAAACGTTACTTGGAACCATGACACAGACATTGAGCTGATCAATTTTTATCTTAATTGAGAATATTATCTCCTATATAGTGACACTTTATTTAAACTAAATTGGTCTATCGGTGATTGCGTGACTCCTGTGCATGTCATACATGAAACAAAATAAAAGTTGATTAATTTGTTACTGTGTTGAAAATAATATGTACTTTGAATCTATTCATAACTAGTCCTGTTAGGAAGTAATTAAGGTGTGCCTGGTGCTAGGAGATCAATTAATGTCTTTCAGCCTTGTTTGAGTATCCT
>NC_141996.1:6168453-6185953 GCF_049901715.1 Pseudonaja textilis | reverse complement strand
CACACTGAGAATATATCTGCTGAACAAAACTCTGCATTGGTGACAGGAAGGGCATCCAGCCAGAAAACACACAGCTCCATTTAGTTGCTCAGACTCAGCCCCACAAGGGATTATGGGGTTGTTAAAAAATGATGATAATTCTTGAGTCTTTTCTCTCTGTTTCCTTACCTCAGGTTGCTCCTCTAAACCAGGAGCGTCCAACCTTGGTAACTTTAAGACTGGTGGACTTCAACTCCCAGAATTCCTCAGCTAGCCATGCTACCATGCTAGCTGGGGAATTCTGGGAGTTAAAGTCCACAAGTTGCCAACTTGCTAATTACAAATCCTGGACGTTCCAGTTTTCTAGTACACAAATTATTTCCAGATTTTCACCAGGGTGTCCAACTTTACCGTAACTTGACTGGTTACACCATGTTTGATGAGAGTGGACCTTTGGTGGAGAATGAAACCCTAAAATATCTATGGAGATTCTCAACCATCTAGGACACGGTTGTCACAAAGGTTTTTTTTTTCTTTCCAAAAGGCATTTGGACTTCTTTGTTTGAAATTTCGCTTCTCATCCATGAAACTTCTTGAATGAATGTCCATGAATGAAGAATGAATGGGTTGTCTGCCAAATGTTGGAAATGTAATCAAACCCCATGTAATTAATATTATATGTGGTGGAATTGCATGAAAGCAAGAAAATACTGGACAAAAATACATACATGGTTGGAAAAGATGATTAAGCAACATATAGATCTGAAGCCTGAAATATTTTTGTTGGGTATAATACCAGAGGGCTATGATAAAGGAACTGTATATCCAGTTGTGCATTTATTGACAACTGCAAGGATTGTATTTGCGCAACATTGGAAAAATGAAATCTGTCATGCCCCTGGTGGAGACTGACTCTGAGGGAGAGGGGGAACAGCCGACAGGGAATGGAAGTGTGGCTCTGGAGTGTGTGGAGGAAACTGGGGAAGGGCACAGGTCCATCGCCTCTTTATCCTAAGGCATGCAGGGAGGAGTGGATAAGAGAGAAATACGAATGGTGTGGTCTATGGGAGAGGAAGGGGCCCTGATCCCCTTCATGGGCTGCAGCTGTGAGGACTGCTTAAAAGGAGAAATTGCACATGGCAAAGGTGCTGGAAGCAAAGCGTGTATTATTCTTTTTGGAGCTCATCTGTGTTTTGGCTTCCTCCCAACTGTGGTTGCTGCATGATCTGGTAGAAGTCTGCAATTAATCATCTTTGCCTGCTGTAGTAATTCCTTCGGTGTGATTTGTGTTGGTTTTTTTTCTTTTATTTTGAATTAACTTTACTTTGGATGCAGACTGCATTTACTCCCTTCATAAACTGTTTTCTTTAAGAGTTTGATTTCCAGCCAAGGATAATTGCACATTGGGGCCAAGTCGGAGGCATTAAAGGAACTTTATTCTATTTTTGTGACTTGATTATTTTTGTGTCATGCCCCGGGTCATCACAAGAACACTCCATCAGATGAGGATGTAATTCGGAAAATGCTAGACTGTGCAGTGATTAGGCAGCTCCGGTGGCTTAGAGGTGGAGTTCTCGCTTCACAATGAGGAGGCTGTGAGGTCGATCCTAGGTAGAGGCTGATATTTAGCATAGACTCTCCTGCTCGAGCAGGGAGTTGGACTAGATGACCTCCAAGGTCCCTTCCCATTCTGTTATTCTATGAAGCTTCTATGAAGATGGATAGATTGACATTAAAAAGAAAGGACAAAGAAGACACAGACTATTACTTAACATGGAATAGATTTTATGAGTGGTTAGAGACAAGAGGTAGGAAACTAGGCGAAGAAAGATTACTGTTACGTATGAATTAAATATAAAGCGAGTTTATAATTGCAAACATATTGATATAACTAACAGAATTACAAATAAGCTAATATAAAGAGAAATCTAGTTAAAACGACTCTGTTGTACTATTATTATCGTTATTAGTACACATGTTAATATTTCTGTTTGTTTCCTTTTTGTTTTTTTTGTTTTTTGTAAATGATATACCCCGACAATGCATTGTATTCAAAATGTTTATGTATAAAAATAAAACATATACAAAGTGGCGTAAAGTGTTGCAGGAGGCCGCCCAGACTAATAACCCTACCCCCTGCGCTCCATTTTGGCTGCCAAGAGGCACCTTGGGCCAGCGCTTGGTATTTGCAGGCCAGTACCATGGGCCAGATTTAAGCACCCTGTGGGCTGGATTTGGCCTCCGGGCCTTGAGTTTGAGACCCCTGACTTAACATGTGCAGGTATTCACGTAACAACTGTAACAAAAAGGGTATGACTCACTTAAAAGTCACCTTGCCTAGCCATGGAAATTCTAGCGGTCAATTTGTTTGTCCCCCAAAGCGACATCTTATTCCTCACGGCAGAGGTGATATTCAGCCGGTTGTGAACAGTTCTGGAGAAGCGGTAGCAGAAATTTTGAGTAGTTCGGAGAACCGGCAAATCCCACCGCTGACTGGCCCCGCCCTCATCTATTCTCCGCCTCCCAAGTCCCAGCTGATTGGCTGGGTCTTCTTTGGTTGCCCTGCACAGGAGAACGGATCTGGAAAGCAGGTTAGTGGGGTGGGGAGGAAATGGGGATTTTGCAGTGCCATGCCCACCAAGTTATGCCCACCAAGCCACGCCCACAAAATTGGTAGTAAAAACAAATTAATCCAACCACTGGTATGATTCACTTAAAAATCATCTTGCTTAGGAATGGAAATTCTAGTGATCAGTCCGTTTGTCCCCCAAAGCAACATCCTATTACCCATGGACAACTAGTCTTGTTTCTCCTCAAATCAAAACCCACCAAGAAAAGTTTAAAGGAAAATTTTAAGGACTTCAAGAGTCAGAAAGAAGAACTGAAGCTTTTTTAATTTTTTATGTTTTGCAGAAGAGAAGAAAGCTTTATGGAAATTGTACTGTAGGTTTTGGCACAGCCTTAAATTCCCTGGTTAGGCTGCATGTTTTTTATACCCAATAAAAACATGAAGCCAATTAGATGATCTTTTTCATCTGAGAATCGTGGAAATGATTTCCTGCGGAATAAAACAAAGGTTCTTATTTTTTCTTTCCAGGAGCTCAAACGGATAAGATGTGACAAGACATTGAAATGATAGCTCGGTAAGTCAGATTTTATTTGGATGTTGGTGTCTTTTTGCGTGATTGATGTTTGACCAGTTGTGAGAACAAGCTTGCCATGTCGATGCATACATGTCGAAGATTAAGGCTTGGGCCTTTGCCTAAAACTTGTTATGTTTAAGGACAGAGTCTACAATCTAATATTTTAAAAATGCACAATTTGTTGGGTGTTGCCTTGAGAGTCCTGCAGTTTTTGCAAGATCTGGCAGATCTGTTGCAGGCTGTGAGGTCTCCCTTGAACAACTCCTCAGATAGTTCCTCAGAGGTCAGCTCAAGGGGGGGGAATGAGCTCATTCCTGGCACATCAGGAACTGGGTTAATTGATTATTCTGAACGGCTAGCCAAAATAGACTTATGGGAGGCTTCGGTTGGAAACAGCTTGAAGGGTGGATGGTCAGTGAAGAGGAGGAGCTGCCTTCCATGATGGATCCAGGAGCACACAGGGCAGAGAAAAGACAAGAGCAATGGAGATCTGCCAGATTACTTGGGAGAAGGCCCCACACATCTTGATGGGCTGCAGCGGAAAGTTATTTATCACAGCAGGTGTAGGGAGGCATTGCTGGGAGAAACGTGTTTGATTTCTGGCTGTGTATAGTTGATCCTTGTGCTTCCTGCTTGACTTTGTGCCTTGGAGACTCTGAACTTATCTTGCCCAGTGAACTCTTGTGGGTGTATTTTAGCTTGGCCTGGTGGATTTAAGTTTGTTTGGTGGACTTATTTGTTGGAGAGACTTTCCATTGTTTGATGGATTCTTGGCCATTGCCTTGTGGACTAACCTTGGCCTGCTTGTGGCTGGATTTATTTGGGACAGTTCTGAGGCTGGTGGAAAGGAATTTCAGGGGAACATCAATTCCCTAAACCACACACGTGTGTGTATGTATGTGTGTGTGTGTAAGAGAGAGAGAGAGACTGGGGCATTACACAAACTGAGATTGACCCACGTTCTTTCGGTCCATGTTGTGATACATTTTTTGGAATAGATTTTTTGATTTTCTATCGTTTACATTTGTTAGAGCTTAATAAACATTGTGTTGCCTCGGTTATTTAATTTGCTTAACAATACAGATTACATTCTTAATCTCTACCTCTGGGTTTTTCTGATGTTATGCCTAATAAAAACAGTTAAGATCTACATATTTTTCTATCATCTTTTCTACACACTTATGTCTTTTCCAATTTTTTTTAACTTTAACCCAAGCCCACCACATATGGTATTATGTGCCCGTTTTGGGTTACATTTCCAACATTTACTAGACAAAGTTTTGAACATTTTAGCTAGCCTAGCAGGTGGTAAGTGCCATCTATAGAACATTTGATATTATTTTTCTTTATAAGAAGTTGCCATTGTCAATTTATAGTTCCTTTTCTTAATTAACTTTTCACCACAGTTCAACAATATCTGATCAAAGTATTTGTCCTTTAGAATAAAATAGAATAGAATAGAATAGAATAGAATAGAATAGAATAGAATACTTTATTGGCCAAGTGTGATTGGACACACAAGGAATTTGTCTTGGTATAAATACTCTCAGTATACATAAAGAAAAGATACATTCATTAAGAATCAAGAATCATAACGTGCAACACTTAATGATAGTCATAGGGTACAATCAACAATCAAATCATACTAGGAAACAGTCAATATAAATCGTAAGGATACAAGCAACAAAGTTACAGTCCTACAATCACAAGTGGGAGGAAAAGGTGATGAGGAGTGATGAGAAGATTAACAGTAATAGTAGTGTACACTTTGTAAATAGTTGGACAGTGTTGAGGGAATAATTTGTTTAACAGAGTGATTACTTTCGGGAAAATAAAGGTTAAAAATAAAGGTTGTGATGCTTTGACAAGCTTATGTTGTGTAGCTTATTTTTATAGCTCTGATTCCTTTTCGTTCTTCAGAGGGGAGGTTTATTCTTTCTTCTATACTAGATTGCTTTTAGATGTTGATTGCATGTTCAGCTTCAGCTTTGATGGAATCACCATATGCCTTATCTTATGATTTGCTTTTCCTTTGACCATGTTCTGACTAAGGCTTATGGAGACACTAACAAACGCACATTAGTCCTGTTTATTTCAACGGCTGTGAATTTTAGTCATTCACAGCCGGAAATGAGTCTGAAACAGTTTGTAAATAGTCCCATGGAAGTCTGCCAAAGTCCTTCAGGATAAGTCTGATAAGCGCGTACCTTTATCTTTTTGAAATGCTGCCAACGACTAAATGTTCAATTAGTTATACAAGACCAAAACGGAATACAAATTCAGGCTTCAGGTTTCAAACCAACCAGTACGAACAAAGTTGCTTCCTGCAAAGATTCCTGTCCTTTTGCTCCTCCTTTATGTCTTATGGGAGGGCCAATCACCTCCAAGCCATACTCCTGAGTCACCCCTTTTGTCTTAACTGTTCTTGCCTTCTGGCAGCTCTGCGCACACGCACACTGGGAACAGGCTCCCCCTGTTCCTCTGCCTCGCGGCTGCCAGATTCTGAAGGCTCCGGAGTCACCACATAAGTCCCAGACAGTCCTGGCCCATCTCTGTATCAGATGTAGGACCCTTGTCCGAGTCCTTCCCAGACTCCCGGACTGGCCCATGTTCTTCCCCACTGTCCAACTCTGCTGCCATCTCCGCAGGCTGCCGATGGACCCCAACGGACCATTTCTTGTAAAGCATTATTGTTACAGGGTTTATTTGTGGAAAAGAACTCAACTACGTTGAACACGATGCCAACTTTCTTAGTAGCTAAGTAAGCCTAGTCTGTCCTCCATAACTTGTCAAAACAGACAAAGAATGGCTGGGAAGAATTAATGGGCTCAGGTCAAGGATTACTTGGATGTGGGGCTGAAAGTCCTCTCACTTATGGCAGACTTTTTTTAGAGCAGTAAGTTCTCAACCTGTGGTCCATGGACACCTGGGGGGGGCTGTGAGGTCATCACAGGAGGTCTGCAAAGGCTTGAAGAAATATTATGATTTCAATCTTGAATTAAGTCTTGGGGGCTCCGTGGCCTCAAAAGGTATTTAAAGAGAGGTCTATCGCAGGGGTGGACTTCAAAAATTTTAGCAATGGGTTCTCTGCTTGGTACCTGGGTGGGTGTGGCCATGTTGGTTGTGGCCTAATTGCCTCCTGCACCATGCTGGGGGGTGGTGGTATTTTCGCACTTCCTGGGCATTCCTGGGCTCCGGAGGCTCTCTGAAAGCCAGAAATGGGCCCATTTCTGGCCTTCCCAAACTTCCAGGAGGCCTGTTTTTCACCCTCCTCATGCCTCCAAACACGGCCTGCACTTACCTGCATCCAAAACGTGTGGGAACTCCTGGGAGGAGACGGGTGGGTGCGGCCAGCCAGGTGTGGGGTTTGGGGATTCTCCGAATTGCACAGAATCTTAGCTGGGGGCTCTCCTGAACCCCTGCGAATCCCCAGCAGCCCACCCTGGTCCATGGTGGGGAAAAAAATGTTGAGAACCTAAAGCAGTGTTTTTCAACCTGGGCAACGTTAAGATGAATGGATTTCAACTCCCAGAATTCCGGCAGCTGGTTGGGGAATTCTGGGAAATTCTTAAAGTTGCCAAAACTGAGACTCTTTGTTCTAGGGTTTATTACCAATTTTAGCATTCTGTTGCTATTCCTGGGCTGTTTGGAAAAAAAAAAAACCAAATCATTGCTAAAATTACCTGAGCCTTTCAGTGGCCAGGTATCTGAAGCAATACTTTTAATTTTAGTTGTTTTGTGAACTGCCTCATTAAAAAGTTTTGGATGAGTCCACACATCTATACCATCAATTTTTCTGGCCTTCCATTTTTGTCTCATGTATATTTCATCTCCTGGCTGTCTTGAATTTTATCTCTTATTCCCCTTGAAGAGTTTGTAATTTATCTTCCTTCTGAGCCCTTTCTCTCCTTACTTGAACATTTCTACATTCGGAAGGCTATTGGGAACATTAAAATTATGCCCTGTATGTGGGTATTGCTTCTTTGCAGGATGAACAGAAAGAGTAAGGAAGATTTTGTTTTAACCTGTTTGCTCCTACATTTTGCATTTTTCTGGTGTCTGTAGTGATGGCCAAATCTGGCCCTAGGTTCTATCTCGGCTTACTTTTTCATTTAAAAGAGAGAGAAACACAAGTCTAATTAAAATACAGAATCACTCTGTTCGTTAGCAAATGCAACAACACTACAAAGTCCATGTTGTGTGGTCTTAACAATGTCCATTATTCAGGCTGTTGGTTTGAGCTGTGAGCTGGGCAATTTGGTTGCAAGTGTTTTATCACCATTCGAGGAGACATTGTCAGTGCATTTTGAGTTGTGTTCGTCAGACGGTATATAACTACAGTCCTTTAAAAAGTCTCATTAAAAATGGTATTTGAAGACCTTTGTTCTGACAAATGAGTACAACTCAGAATGCACTGTCTCCTCGAACAGGGATAAAACATTTGCAATCAAATTGCCAAGCCTGGAGCTCAAACCAACATCCTAACTCTAAACCTGAGCTACTAACATTCAAACACATTTCAAACACATTATTCCTTCCTCTTTTCTTTCCTCTGCTATATTTTTTATTCTCACTGGTGTGTGTTATTCTTCATTGCTTATTCCCACAAGTGATCTTACCTATCCGATCAAAGAACAAATGGGGCAATGTCATAATGTGAAACGCTCAGTATCTTTAATATCTCTGAGATCAGAGACAAAATATGAGTCAACGATGTGCGGCAGCAGCCAAAAAAGCCAATGCAATCCTAAATTGCATTATCAGAGGGATACAATCAAGATTAAGGGGGGTACTAATACCACTCTATAAATCCTTAGTAAGACCACACCTAGAATACTGCATCCAGTTTTGGTCACCACACTATACAAAGATGTTGAGACTCTAGAAAGAGTGCAGAGAAGAACAACCAGGATGATTAAGGGAAGGGGTCAAGCTATTTTCCAAAGCACCCGAAGGCCAGACAAGGAATTATGGATGGAAACTGAACAAAGAGAGATTCAACCTGGAAATAAGGCGAAATTTTCTGACAATGAGAACAATCAATCCATGGAACAGAAGTTGCCTTTGGAAGTTGTGGGAGCTTCATCGCTGGAGGCTTTCAAGAAGAGACTAGACTGCCCTCTGTCAGAAATGGTGTAACGTCTCCTGCTTGGCTGGGAGGAGTTGGACTAGATGACCTACAAGGTCTCTCCCAACTCTGTTAATCTTTTAATCACATAATTGAATATAAACATAGCCAGGTCCAAATAAGGACACTGTTTGGTTCCTGTTTTAGGACTGGCTGTGTTTATGTTCCATAAGCAAATAAACTTTTTAAACCTGACCTGAAGCCATCACTGTAAAAAATCTCTCTGAATCAGCCAGCACTGTTTGAAAGGCCGTTTGTATCTCAGCTCATTGTAGAATATAAGAAAAACTTCTGCATTTGTTTGGCTCAGCAAATGAGATCTAAGCTCCAAATAGCTTCTCATTTGGCAGCACCTGAAAATCTAGGTCAGTGGCAAATTGTAAATAATTATCCGTTCATCCATCTCACCGTTAAAGAAGTGGTTGTGATGTGCTCTGGATTTTATAAAGAGAGATAATGGCTCTGCATATAAAACCAGACACAATGAGATCCAATTGTTCTCATTTGCTCTTCTTGATAAAAACAGGGACGCGAAAGTTCAATGATAGCTATTTGCGGCTATCCATCCACAAGGCTTATGCTGTTCAGAGAGAAGAAAAGAGCAAAAAATGTGCACTAAATCCTTGTTTTTAACCATTGTCATTCTGTTTGTTGGGAATTTTTGCCTAGGCTACTTTCAATCATTGTAAACTGGTCTCACCTACAGTCAGCATAGGACTACCGTATTCTAGGTTGCAAAAATTCAGACAACCACTAGGTGGTAGCAAAATAGTACGGGAACCTTGAATTCCCTGCTGCCATCTAGTGGCTATTAGGAGAGCTGCCTCTCCTATATTATATCCTCCTTTTCCTGAGCCTCCAGGAGAGTGAAAATGGCCTGCCGGGGCTCTGGAGGCTCCCTGGATTCCGTAAACAGGTCCATTTCTGACCTTCCGGAGCCTCTGGGGGCCCCATTTTCCCCTTCCCCAGAGTCTGGAGCTTTCCTGGAGCCTCCAGGAGGCCTGTTTCTCCCCTCCCCAGATTCTAGAGGTTCTCTGGAGGCCAGAAACATGCCCATTTCCGGCCTTTCTGAGCTTCTGGGGAACTCATTTTTTGCCCTTCCCGAGCCTCCATGCAAGCCTGCACTTACCTGGGATCCAAAATGTGCCAGGCGGAGACTCCTGGGATGGGTGGTGCAGGGTGGGCAGGGCCAGACAGTCATTGCAATTACTGGTTCAGTGAACCGGATGTAAAACTAACATCCGGTTCGCTCGAACCAGTGCAAACCGGCCACAGCCCATTCCTGAAAATGCAATGAGAATGTCTCATAGATACATTTTCAGACATGAAAGGATGGAAAGACTAGCTTCGGACAGATTGGAAAAAAAAATTTTTTTTAAGGTAGGGGATGAATGGCTCTGAATTATTTGACTTATGCTGTAGTTTTCTACAGTGTAGAAAACAATGAAAAGTTAGGGAGGAAAGGAAGGAAAGGAAGGAAAGAAGGGAGGAAGGAAAGGAAGGAAGAAGGGAGGAAAGAAGGAAGGAAGGAGTGGGTAGACAGAAAAGAGGGAGGAAGAAAGATAGGAAGGGAGGGAGGAAGGGAAGGAGGAAGGAAGGAAGGAAGGAAGGAAGGAGTGGGTAGATAGAAAAAGAGGGAAGAAGAAAGATAGGGAGAGGAGGATGGAGTGAAGGAAGAAGTGGGCAGATAGAAAAAGGAAGGAGGAAGGAAGATAGGAAGGAAGGAGTGAATAGACAAAAAAGAGAGGGAGGAAGAAAGATAGGAAGGGAAGAAGATAGGAAGGAAGAGAAAGAGGAAGGAAGGAAGGAAGGAGTGGGTAGATAGAAAAGGGAGGAAGATAGGAAGGAAGGGAAGAAGGATGGGAGGAAGGAAGGAAGGAAGGAAAGGGAATGGAGGAGGAGGAAAAGGAGGAGGAGGAGAAGAAGTCCCAGAGGCAACATTTAGGACTAATACAGCTTAGGAAAATTACTGAGTGTTGAACTGTAATTATTGCAGAAGCTATGCTGCATTCCTTGTGTATAAATTTGCACATATCTCTCATGTGCACACTTTACATAGATAACATTTTGCTACACTTCAAAACAACCCAACTCCAAGCGAAGCAGTCAATTTGATTACTTTAATTACTGTGATGTATTAATCAACTGCTGTTCCAAATTAAATGCATTTTTATTTATGGAGGTGTATCTAAATGTGTAAGCTGTGTTGTTGCTAGGCTGCGAAAGACATTCCGGGGCCCGCATGATGCATTCTCTTTATTTTGGTCCATAAAGGAAGGATGGCAAGCAATGGCAGAGTGCCTTGCCCGTCCTTAAAGTTTGTTTCCTTTGTTTGAAAGGTGTTTTTTTTTCTTCAAACTTGTGCATGTGTGAAGGAAAGGTAGAAGGAAGCAATCCAAGATTTGCAATCTTTTAAGCCCAAAATCCCCAAGCAGTGTGAAAGATGGAAGAGGCGTTACGGGAGAGAGCCTGGACTCTCTATTTACACCACCTTGTCCTATGGGGTGAGTAGGCCCTAAGATACAGGTAGTCCTTGACTTATAACCACAATTTGCACAATTTGAAGATTCTGTTGTTAAGTGAAACCTTTCCTAAGTGAGTTTTCCCCCACCATTTTACAACACCTTTCTTGACCCCGTTGTTAAGTGAATCACCGCAGTTTCTAAGTGAGTCACGTGGTTGTGAAGTGCATCTGGCTTCCCCGTGAACTTTGATTGTCAGAAGGTTGCAAAAGGGGATCATGCAACCCCAGGACACTGCGACCGTCATAAATATGAGTCAGTTGCCAAGGTTGGGAATTTTGATCACGGGGGACCACGGGGATGCTGCAAACTGTCGTTAAGTGTGAAAAAAGATCACATTCCATTTTTTTTTCAGAGCCGTTATCACTTCAAACGGTCACTAAAAGAGTGGTTGCAAATCGAGGATTATCTGTAGAATAGAACAGGACAGAATAGAATAGAATAGGAGTAACAGAGTTGGAAGGGACATTAGAGGTCTTCTAGTCCAACCCACTGGTCAAGTAGGAAACCCTGTATCACTTCAGACAAATGGTTATCCAATCTCTTCTTTAAAATTTCCAGTGTTGGAGCATTCACAACTTCTGGAGGCAAGTTGTTCCACTGATTCATTGTTCTCACCATCAGGAAATTCCTCCTTAGTTCTAGGTTGCTTCTCTCCTTGGTTAGTTTCCACCCTTGCTTCTTGTCCTGCCTTTGGGTGCTTTGGAGAATAGCTTGACTCCCTCTTCTTTGGGGCAGTCCTGAGATATGGGACAAGTGCTATCATGTCTCCCCTAGTCCTGCTTTTCATCAGACTAGCCAAGCCCAATTCCTGCAAACCGTTCTTCATATGTTTCAGCCTCCAGTCCCCTAAATCATCTTTGTTGCTCTTCTCTGCACTCTTTCTAGAGTCTCAACCTCTTTTTTACATCTTGGCGACCAAAACTGGATGCAGGATTCCAAGGGTGGCCTCACCAAGGCATTATAAAGTGGCATTAACTTCATGTTAATCGCGTGTGCTATCAAGTCTACATTGGATGTTTACAGATCCCACAATACCTCTAGTTATTTTTTTAGAAAACGTTGCATTCGCATTCTCCTTTTCTTTGGAATTCTGATCCCCAAGCGATCTTAAATGATGAAACAAAGAGAGGAAAAGACGCCAGATCACAAACCTGTCTCCAAAATGGCAGACAGATGGAATGGCCGCTCCCAATCCCCATCTGTGGCATTTCAAAGCCTCATGAATAAATAAGCATAATCACTCATTGTTTATGCCCCTTCCCCCATTAGCTACAATCGATTTTAAATGTTCCAAATCAAAAAACAAAAAACCCATGGATGGTGTATTTAATAAAGGGGAAAAAATCATGGAAAATATACTGCGGAAGAAATGTTTGGCACTTCTTTTCTTAGCATATGGTCTTCAAACTCCTGGATATTGGTGATCACTTAAAAAAAAAAAAAACACTCTGATTTTGGTTTTCTGAGATCAGCTATGGGAAATATAATCGTGCTTTTGTGAGACTGCTTATAACAGAAGAGGCAAGGTCTATTTTTCTCATGTAAATTCCTACGACATACATACATACATACATACATACATACATACATACACACACACACAGGGTTGGGCTTCAAATAATTTAGCAACCAGTTCTCTGCTCGGCTGATGGGTGGCTGTGGCCATGGTGGGTGCGGCCTAGTCAGCCTCTTGCACCACCCTGGGAGCGAAAATGGGCTGCGGGACATTGTTTTCCCCCTCGAGGGGCTCCGGAGGCTTTCCTTAGCCTCCAGGAGAGTGAAAATGACCTCCCCGGACTCCGGAGGCTCTCTGGAACTTCCAGCAGGGCCATTTTTTGACCTCCCCAAGACTCCACACAGGCCCTGCATAAAACAGGCTGCGTGGGGTCTCCTGGGAGGGGAGGGGCCGGGTGGGCAGGGTCAACCAGCGGTGGGATTTGCCGGTTTGCGGAACTGTCCATAAAATTAATAAATGGTTCATGTGAACTGGTGCAAACTGGTAGCAGCCCACCCCTGCATACACACACACACACACACACACACACACACACACACAAATATCTCTGTCTCTCTATGTATCTACCTACCTACATCTATCTGTCTGTCTGTCTGCCTCTATCTACCTACCTACATCTCTCATCTATCTGTTTATCTATCTATCTATCTATCTATCTATCTATCTATCTATCTATCTCTCATCTATCTGTCTATCTGTCTATCTATCTATCTATCTATCTCTCATCTATCTGTCTATCTATCTATCTATCTATCTATCTCTCATCTATCTGTCTATCTATCTGTCTATCTATCTATCTATCTATCTCTCATCTATCTGTCTATCTATCTGTCTATCTATCTATCTATCTATCTCTCATCTATCTGTCTATCTATCTATCTATCTATCTATCTCCTATCTACCTATTTAACTACCTATCCTACCTACCTATTCTACCTACCTATCCTATCTATCTATCTATCTATCTATCTATCTATCATCTATCTATCTATATCCTACCTATTTAACTACCTTTCCTACCTACCTATCCTATCTATCTATCTATCTATCTATCTATCTATCTATCTATCTATCTATCATCTATCTATCTACCTTCTATCCCTCTCTCCCTTTCCTCCTCCCTCCCTCTGTCTCTAATCTCTATCATCTCTAGTTGTCTAAATATAATCATACAGTGATACACTGATAATCATACAGTGAATCAATTGCTATTTTACTGGGTTCAATAAAATTCAAAAATATTCAAAAATATTTAGATTAATATCACAGTTGTGTTGGAGAATACAAATCACAACTTCTCCCAATGCTTTGAACATATGCCTTTTCTTCGTGTGAAAAAACCTGCCCAGAAGTATTGATAGGCTCAAACAGAGAAAGATCTTAAAGGTTGAGAAGGATGAAGTTAGTCCTTGGAAAAAGATGAATGATGGATTCTGGGGTGGGGGATGGATGAGAAATATGGTTAAATTGTCCAGATTGTCTTGCAGGGGGGGAAAAATCCTCAAGTAGTTTGAGCCACCAGATGTCAGTACAGTTTAAGCAATAATACAATGAGATTTTGAATGAAAAGTATAAACAGAAATGGGAAGGAGGGAGGGAGGAATGCAGGGATGGAAGAAAAGGAAAAAAGGGAGGGAGGGAGGAGGGAAGGAAAGGTAGATGGCTGGATAGAAGAAGATGGAGGAAGGAAGGAAGGAAGGAAGGAAGGAAGGAAGGAAGGAAGGAAGGAAGGAAGGAAGGAAGGAAGGAAGGAAGGAGTGCATGGATAGAAGAAAAGGAAGAAAGGGAGGGAGGGAGGGGGAAGCAAGCAAGCAAGGAAGTCCTTATAACCAAATGATCAACCATTGATTTCTTCTGTGTCGCTGTTCCTCACCCTGCCTGGTTTTTGTCTAAGAAAGTGGTAATCTGGCATCACCCAGGGACCTCGGAATAACTAGTGTAGCTGATTAAGCCAGAGTCATTACGTGGCCGTATCATAGAATGCCTGTCACTAATCTTGCAGCAGCATCCTTGATCAGTTGAATCTATCTAGTGGTTTTCTATAATATTCATTATCTAGCCTGTTTCTCTCTTGCAGAGGCCAGATTTAGCATAATATTCTGTAATGGTAGACCAAAAAAAAAATCCTCATGAGCACTCTAGAAAACAGGATGGATCTTTCTTTCTTTCTTTCTTTCTTTCTTTCTTTCTTTCTTTCTTTCTTTCTTTCTTTCTTTCTTTCTTTCTCTCTCTCTCTCTCTCTCTCTCTCTCTCTCTCTTTCTTTCTTTCTTTCTTTCTCACTCACTCACTCACTTATTTAATTCAACTTGCACACACCCAACGCTTAACTGATTCTGGATATGGAGTAGTACCCAGGATAAGTGATCCAGCAATGGAAACAGTGGTGGTATACTACCGGTTCACACCGGTTTGGCCAAACTGGTAGTTTAAAAAAAAAAAAGGCTCTGATCAGCTGAGAGAAGAATAGAATTCTTTATTGGCCAAGTGTGATTGGACACACAAGGAATTTGTCTTTGGTGCAAAGGCTCTTAGTGCACAAAAAAGAAAAGATACATTCATCAAGAGTCAAGAATCATAAGGAATAACACTTAATAATAGGAGGAGGAAAACAGGGCGACAATCGGCTGAGAGGATAAAAGTCTAAAAAGGTGGGAGGGTCGCTCCTAGCTTTTCATTTCTTCATCCTCTCAGGTGATTGGCTTGTTAGGGGTGCACGCATTAGGGGAGCGCACAATCACCCACCGGCAGCAACTAAGGTAGGATCCCACTACTGAATGGAAACTATTTTGTCTTGGAAATGAGTCTTCAGATAGATCCAGAACTGAAAGGGACCTCAAGAAATATATAGAATATACAGTATATAGAAATATAGAATCACAATCCACAGTTGTGACTGTGAAAGGGATCTTGGAGTCCTAGTGGACAATTATTTAAATATGAGCCTGCCTTGTGCTGCAGCCACCAAAAAAAGCCAACACAATCCTAGGCTGCGTAAACAGAGGGATAGAATCAAGATCACGGGAAGTGTTAATACTGCTTTATAAGGCCTTGGTAAGGCCACACTTGGAATACTGCATCCAGTTTTGGTTGCCACGATGTAAAAAAGATGTTGAGATTCAAGAAAGAGTGCAGAGAAAAGCAACAAAGATGATAAGGAGACTGGAGGTTAAAACATATAAAGAATGGTTGCTGGAATTGGGTATGTCTAGTTTAGTGAAAAGAAGGACTAGGGGTGACATACCAGTGTCCCAATATCTCAGGGGTTGCCCCAAAGAAGAGGGAGTCAAGCTATTCTCCAAAGCACCTGAAGGCAGAACAAGCAAAGTTTGGAAGCTAATCAAGGAGAGAAGCCACTTAGAACCAAATAGAAGTTTCCTGATGATGAGAACAATTAATCCGTGGAATGGTTTGCTTTCAGAAGTTGTGGATGTTCCGTCATTGGAGGTTTTTAAGAAGAGATTGGCCAGCCATTAATCTGATATGGCATAGGGTCTCCTGCTTGAGCTGTTATTCTGACTTTCCCCAAGTCCTCTAAATCACAATTGCTGTTTGTTGTCCCTGCAAAATATTCAACCACAGTGTGCACTCAACCAGGGTTGCCCCATAAAGTATTGCTGGATTTCCTCTTTCAAGGGGTCTTGAAACATGGCGTGGATATTATACCGGTACAAGTTCTGGCTGTTATCTTTTATCGCTTTCCCACTGCATCTTAAAATGGAGGTATCAGTTCCATTAAAGACAGCAAGGCAACTGAAGAGATGCATGTTTTTGCTTTTTTTTAATTACTGTTTGTGTTAGTGAATTTTAATTAGGAGACTGAGAGAGAAAGGAAGAAAGAGAGTTTTGTGTTACTAATTTCATTTGCTTGCAAACAGAGCCCAGGAAGTTGTTTTTATTTTATTTTAAATTTAGACACTGTTACTTAACAGGGGTTTTGATGGATTCATCTAGATACTGGGTGAAAGAAAATACAAATAATGCTGTAATAATAAGGAACAACAAAAGAATTTGTAGAACTTTGTAGGACCAGCATCTGACAATACAAAGAGTCATAGGAGTAAAAGGACCACAGCAGTTGTTAAGTTAGTCACATGGTTGTTAAGTGAATCTTGTTTCCCCATTGACTTTGCTTGTCAGAAGGTCGCAAAAAGTGATCACGTGACCCCAGGACACTGCAACCGTCATAAATGGGAGTCCGTGGCCAAGCACCTGGATTTTGATCATGTGTCTCAGTGGTGGGATTTGATTTTTTTTTCCTACCGGTTCTGTGGGCGTGGCTGGGTGGGTGTGGCTTCATGGACATGGCAGGGAAGGATACTACAAAATCCCATTCCCTCCATACCTAACTAACCTGCTTTCCAGCTCCGTTCTCCTGTGCAGGGCAACAAAAGGAGACCCAGACCATCAGCTGGGACTCAGGAAGTGGATAATAGATGGGGGCGGGGCCAGTCAGAGGTGGGATTTGCCAGTTCTCTGAACTACTCTAAATTTCCTCTAATGGTTCTCCAGAACTGGTGAAAACCTTCTTGAATACCAGCTCTTATGTGACCATGCGGATGCTGTGGCGGTCATAACTTTGAGCAGTGGTCTTTTTCTCCCTATTTTGTTGTAACTTAGATCACTAAATGAATGGTGGTAAGTCAAAGGCTACTATTATTAACATTAAGGTGACTATGGAGCTTCTCAGTCCTCCAGGTCACGGTTTGTCCCAAAGGTGGGTTTTTTTTTTCAAGAGGCAACTAAACTTTCTGATTTTTCTTTGAAAGCTTCTCATCCAAGAAGCTTCTTCAGCTCTGACTGGATGGTGGGCAACAGAAGGATTTATACTCTCTATAGGCAGCTGGTCATTTGCATCCTTTTAGGGAGTTGTTGGAGGTTTATCTGTGTCCTCGGGGTCATTTGAATGGTGCAAATGGGTGTGGAATCTTCTTGGCTTCAGGATGTTTTTCTGCCCAGTTGTCCCTTCACTGTTGAAGACAGGCATAGGCTGTTGGGAATGAATTTGTCTCTCCATCTCAAACCGAAGCACAAATGGTTCCTGTAGTCTGCAATTTTTCTGGAAATCTGTTCATACTCCTGCACCATTCGAAGGGTGTTCCTCCCAAATTGCATAGCTAAAGGTCTCTGGAGATTTTCAGTCATCCAGGTCATGGTTGTCGCAAAGGTGATTTTTTCAAGAGGCAACTGGACTTTCTGGTTTTTCTTTGA
>NC_141996.1:5858453-5865953 GCF_049901715.1 Pseudonaja textilis | reverse complement strand
GCTTGGCTGTTTTCTGGCAGACGTTTCATGACCCAACTAGATAACATCATCAGTACTAGAAGGGAGGAGAGTTGGTGCAGAGGAGGGTGGAGGAGGAGGAGAGGAGGAGGAAGGGGACTGTGGGGTCCTTGGTGCTCTCTGAGTTTTCTGACAGATGTTTCATGACCCAACTAGGTAACATCATCAGTGCTAGGAGGGAGTGGAGGATGGAGATGGAGGAGGAGAAGGAAGACTGTGGAGTTCTTGGTGATGTCTGAGCTTGGTAGTTTGCTTGCAGACATTTCATGACCCAAGTACTGGTAGATATCATCAGTGCTAAAAGGGAGGGAGGGAGATTGTGGAGTGGGGGAGGAAGAGAAAAAGAAGAAGAAGAAGAAGAAGAAGAAGAAGAAGAAGAAGAAGAAGAAGAAGAAGAAGAAGAAGAAGAAGAAGAAGAAGAAGAAGAAGAAGAAGAAGAAGAAGAAGAAGAAGAAGAAGAAGAAGAAGAAGAAGAAGAAGAAGAGGAGGAGGAGGAGGAGGAGGAGGAGGAGGAGGAGGAGGAGGAGGAGGAGGAGGAGGAGGAGGAGGAGGAGGAGGAGGAGGAGGAGGAGGAGGAGGAGGAGGAGGAGATGATTATTGTTTTGTATCTGGATATGAAAGGTTAGATCAAGGACTGTTGACTTGGAACAAAGCTTGTTGAGATGACCATTAACTAAACTAAAGCAAGCCAGTTCTCAGTTTCTCACTATCAGTTAAAAACAGTTTATTTATTTATTCGCTTGCTTGCTGTCCTATCTGCTCCCAGCTCACTGGTAATTCTGATCTAGCAAATGAGGGCAGAGACAACTGAAGGAACATTCGATGCATAAGGATGAAGAAACCAGACCTTGAAAACCAAATCCCCTTCGGATTCGTCTTTTGCGTTACCTCTCAGTTCTCCTTAGGGACGCCGGATCTAATTTGCTTGACTTTTTGTGAAACAGCAATACTAATTGGCAACCAACTTTGGCCTTTGGGGAGTTGCTTATTTCAAATTTCCTTGTTTCTTTAATTTGTGTTATTTTTATCAAGACAACTTAGAAAATTAACATCCCCCGGAACCCGGCCATTGAAATTACAGCGAATAAATATCTTTTTTTTTTTTTTTTTCCAAAAGAGGACTACAGAGACATAACTTACTTCTTTGTTCATTATGTTGCAAGGTCATTGAGTTCAGTCCTTCAACCTGGAGATTTTTTTTTTAAAAAAAGTTTCTTACAAGGCATGATGGAATATTAATTTTTGGATAGCTTTATTTACGATTTTTATGGTGCCATCATGGAACTTCACAAAGCACAGCTCCATGACCTTTGAGACAAAGAGAGAGATCGCAGATTGCATGTGGGTGTGCACACACGTATACACATACACAGATAATGTTGTTGGAATTGCCTAGGATTGTATGGGTTCATATCAGTACCTTATGTTGTGGCTCGCCAGCGGATAGCGGAGCTGGCAGCAGATTCAGACAGTGAGGAGGTTGGGGAGGAACACAGGCCAGTCGTGGAGTCTGGGGAAGGCTCTGATGAGGGCTCTGCGTCCGAGGCAGAGATGGGGCCAGGGCCGTCTGGCAGTTATCAGCTGCCTTCGGAGTCAGAGATCAGTGAGGAAGAAGAACAGCTGGAGCCTGTTCCCAATGTGCGCATGTGCAGAGCTGCCAGAAGAAAGGAACAGTTAAGGAACAAGGATCGACTCAGAAGTAATGGCTCAGCTGGATGGTGAATGGAACCTTCCATAGGGAATAAAAGAGGAGCGAAAGGGGAGTGGGGTTTGCTGGAGACAGTTCAATTCATGAGGGTGAAGATCTGTTCCTGTCTTCTTGCCAAGTATTGTCTGTTACAGCGTAGCGTTTGGAAGATATCAGCCTGGCAGCTCTCCAAGCCTGAGAAAGGTCTGTAGTTGTGAAATCTCTTGAAAGACTGTTGGCCGGGACTTTGCTGGAGAGGAATTCCCTTTAACCTAAATAAAAGGGGTTTTATGAGGATGAGGAGTCGGCTTCATGCTTTTGCGAAGCCTAGGTCAGAACACTTTGCCTGAAATCTTTTGTTTGTTCGTTTGTTTTTTCAAGACCGAGTCCTTCTTCCCTATGATCTCGTGAGATATTGGGGTGAGATCAATAATATCTTGAAAATTTAGCAATCTTGTGAAGTTTGGAGAGACTTCTGCACCATTGAGTGAGATAATGATATTCCTTGGAGGTATGTCATTGCACGGTTGTTGCTACTTTGTTGTGCCATTGTTCGTTGCACCGTTGTTGCTGCTTTGTTGTGCTGTTGTTTGTTGTCAGTCCGGGTGTCCTTCTTGTGACAGCTAACCAAGTGATCCACCATTTCTTCAGCTTGTTTGGAGAGACACCATTTGCTGTGTGTTGCTGTTTCTCATTTCTGGCTTTTATTTGTACTTAAGGATGAGTCTTGTGCAGCCAGAATTAGCCCCTCTGACTTTTTCTTCAATTTTCTTGCTCTTAGCCATTGACCGGTCTTATTATTATCTGCTTTGCCTGATAACTTTTTAAACAAATTGGCCATGTAGTTTGTTTGTCCTATATCTCTTTTCTATTCTTTATTTTTTAAAAAATACTTTTTTAATTTTTAAATATAAAAATTATATTTAATTTTTAAATATATTATTTAATATCTATTATTAATTCATATATTATTTAATAATATATTTAAATATAATAATACAGCACAATACATCCACAATACATCCACAATTTCCATTAGGATCGACTGATTGGATCTACTTGGCAATCAGAGGGACTGTCATTCCCATTTAGACGCCTAGGGAGTTATTTTAGGCACATCCATCTGGTAGAAGCTGCAGTAATTGAAAATTAATTCACAGGATGAGCCTTATGGCATCACAGGGTTGTTGTGGTGGGGGAAATAAGAGAAGGAAAGAGCATTTATGTGTGTTGGCTGCCTTGAATTACTTATAAAGAAATAAATGTGGGATTAAAAACATCTAATAAAAATATTGAAAAAAGGTATTGACAAATTCACCATCAGTCAATTGCAAAAGGCAGTTTTGCTTGGGACAGCTTACAACCTGCGACAATATCACTACCTAGTTTCACCCAGTCTGTATGGATGAGTTTTGGATGAGAATTCAAGGGTACATAATGCAAATCTTCCCAAGTTTTGCCTCCTTTGCAACCCTACCATCGGTTCTCCAGAACTGGTCAGAACCTGCTAAATACCACCTCTGCCTGCAACACTCTGGCAGTGAAAACAGAGGTTGGGAGCTCGTTTTCATTGGCATAGCACTCAGGCCACCACAGGTGCTGACATAAGTGATGTTGAGCTGGCCACGCTCATCCTGGCCACACCCATCCTCGCCCCTTGAGGTCAAACACACCTGATGCAGCCCTCAGTGAAACTGAGTTTGACACCCCTGGCTTACTATATTACCTTCAATGCAGCTATGATAAATATGTGCCAGTTACCTGCAGAGCTAAATCTAGTTTGCAGGAATCCATTCACTCTGCTTCTCCACTACTTTTTTGGAAACCATCCTTCTCTTTAATAAAGTCAGGATCGAAACCTGATAAATAAATAAAGAAACAAACCATGATTAAAGGTTTCTGGCTTCTTCGGCACAGCTAGTGCTGGAAGAAATATCCACCTGGTTCCGTTCCAAGCTGGGAGAAAGGCCCTGGAGACAAAATGGAGGCTGGAGGCTGATTGGAAAGATGGTTTAATGACGAAGCAGAAGCACATGTATGGTTCTCGGCAGCTGGGTACCACGTGGAGTTGAGAGAGAGGGGTATTTATACCTTCTCTTGGGCTTTGTACTTGAGCTTCCTGTTTCTGTGCAAGAACATGCATTCTATTGGCTGTTGTAGGGGTCATGTAGGGATCATATCTGGCTCTATAGGTTGCCTGAGCTAAGTTTGGTGGTGATGCCATGTCCTTAGGAGATTGTGCGATGTAGCGAGCTCTGTGTCTTAATGGGTTCATCCTACTATGTCCTGAAAGGTCATGTTTTAATCCCTTCACCTTGGAGGTGAAGGTCTTTTGTTTTTTAGATAAGCTGACCCAATCTTTCTCAAGGGGCACAAAAATCTGCTGGGGGGGAAGGAGATTCGAGTTTGCTTTCTGCTTTTCAGGAAAACATGTTTCTCCACTTCTCATTTAGGGAAATATAATATTCTGCCTTTAAAAAAACATATTCCTCAAAATATCTCATTCTTCTTGGGGGGAGGGTGCTAACTTTCTACACTAGTAAAAGAGGGCTGTGAAAATATTTACAGACCCCTCACACCCCAGACATAAACTGTTTCAACTCTTACCCTCAAAGTGACGCTATAGAGCCCTGCACACCAGAACAACTAGACACAAGGGCAGTTTTTTCCCCAAATGCCATCACTCTGCTAAACAAATCATTCCCTCAACACTGTCCACTTCTTTACAAAGTCTGCACTACTATTACTATTAATCTTCTTATCATCCATCCCCTCCTACTTGTGACTGTATGACTGTAACTTTGTTGCTTATATCCTTACAATTTATATTGACTGTTTCCTAGTATGGTTTGATTGCCAATTATACCCTATGACCATTACTAAGTGTTGCACCTTTATCATTCCTGATGAATGTATCTTTTCTTTTATGTACACTGACAGCATTTGCACCAAGACAAATTCCTTGTGTGTCCAATCACACTTGGCCAATAAAGAATTCTCTTCTCTTCTCTTCTCTTCTCTTCTCCTCTCCTCTCCTCTCCATTCCATTCCATTCCATTCTATTCTATTCTATTCTATTCTATTCTATTCTATTCTATTCTATTCTGTTCTCCATTCTATTCTATTCTATTCTATTCTATTCTATTCTATTCTATTCTATTCTATTCTGTTCTCCATTCCATTCCATTCTATTTCTATTCCATTCTATTCTATTCTCTATTCTATTCTATTCTATTCTATTCTATTCTATTCTATTCTAATATGTTTCTATCCACTTTTTTTTGGGGGGGGGGGGAATATTTCACAGGCTAAATCCTAGCTGTGACTTTCAAGGTTAAGAAAAATAAATTGTCAGAAAATTGGCTTTTGGTTTGCCACAGATGACAATTTCCAGTCGAAGACCACAGTGGTGGGATTCCCTGATCAACATTAATTAAGGTTCATTAGAACCGGCCACTCAAATTGCATTTATCCCTCATCAATGGGCACAATACCCATTTTCAGCGATTCTAAAGAGGAGACATCTTATAACCTGCCTAATTAGATTTGTACAAATAAGATTCTGAAGCAAGAGAGGAAACCACAGCTGCATATGTGACAATCTTGGAAAAAGCATTAAGAAAGGACCATTTTGTCGTATCGGCCCAGGTCCATTAAAATGGGAGATTTGAAGGAGACGATTTGTTAAGGAAACAAAAGAAAGAACATGTCACCTGAACCAGACAAAGGAAGTTGGACCTGAGCCCATGAGAAAGCCGAGCCCATATCCCATCAATACAGGCAGTCCTCGACTTACGACCACAATTAAGCCTAACATTGATGGGGTTTTTTTAATCACTTTTTTGAGTCATCTTTGGATCTAGACTTGAAAGCTCCTGTCCCTCTGGACAGCCAGTTGTCTGGAACAGTATAGAGTCTCCTGCTTGAGCGTAAAGGTTTGGACTAGAAGACCTCCAAGGTCCCTTCCAACTTAGTTATTTTATACTATTTTGTTTTGTTCTGTTCTGTTCTGTTCTGTTCTATTCCAGTCCAGTCCAGTCCATTCCCGTTGTTCCATTTTCTCTTCTCTACTCTTCTCTTCTCTTCTCTTCTCTTCTCTTCTCTTCCTTTCCTTTCCATTCCATTCTTTTCTATTGTTCCATCTTCTCTTCTCTTCCACTCCACTCCACTCCATTCCATTCCATTCTTTTCTGTTGTTCCGTCTTCTTTTCTATTCTATTCTATTCTATTCTATTCTATTCTATTCTATTCTATTCTATTCTATTCCAGTCCCATTGTTCCATTTTCTTTTCTCTTCTCTTCTCTTCTCTTCTCTTCTCTTCTCTTCTCTTTTCTTCCTTTCCATTCCATTCTTTTCTGTTGTTCCATCTTCTCTATTCTTCTCTTCTCTCTTCTATTCTATTCTATTCTCTTCTGTTCTATATTCTATATTCTCTTCTCTATTTTCTATTCTATTCCACTCCACTCTTTCCTGTTGTTCCCTATTCTATTCTATTCTATTCTATTCTATTCTATTCTATTCTATTCTATTCTATTCTATTCCACTCCACTCTTTCCTGTTGTTCGCTGTTCTATTCTATTCTCTATTCTGTTCTGTTCTGTTCTGTCTGTTCTGTTCTTTTACATTCCATTCCGTTCTTCTCAGGTCCAGGTCCCCAACCATCGTGAAGCCCCCTTCTTCCAGCCACCCTAAAAGCCAGGGAGACACCCACAAATGCCTGCAAGAGAAACCTCCTGGCATGAGGTTCGCAGCCTTTTCATCTTTCCCAGGGAAGCCCTCGCCCACCCTTTTCCGGTGACATGTTATAAACAGAGATGTTAAAGAATCTGTGCAGAACGGGGCCGCATGCTGTGTTTTGGCTGCTCTTAATAAGATAAATACCAGTCGGAAAACTGCGAGACAAGAAAGAAAGGCAAAGCAACGGATCCCAGATTCAGTTTTGTAAGAGTCGAAAAAGGTCCCAATTTCCTGTAGCTAAGAATCAGATCTGTCTAGTTAAGAAGGAGAACCGCACACTTTATCTGCCCAATTTTTTTAACGGGCAGAAACCTTGGAATATGCTTGCAACGCTCTGATTCTCACAAGGGATGTGCCTGCAACACCCCAAGGGACACTCGTGTGCCCCACACCCTTGTTTTATTATACTTGCCCAAATTTTCTCTTCCAATTCAGATGTGTTGCCCTGTTCTTTATCTTGAAAATCCTTATCGCTTCTGTGAAAGATGGCGCTGAGCTAAACACAACGAAATTTTGGAGAAACAAAATAAATGTCAAAAACTACTGTTGCCTGTTTGGGGGAAAAGAAATAGCTTTTCACCTCTTTCCTCCAAAGAAGGACAATCTCTGGAGAATGTCAAAAGGTATGGGGCCCTTACTTGTCCTGGTTGGGCAAGAGTTTGTTCGGGCCTAAGCTTCCCAAGATCATGAAGCAGATTCCTTGCCCCGATTAAAACCTCTTTTATTTAGGTTAAAGGGAATTCCTCTCCAACAAAGTCTCAGCAAACAGTCTTTCATGAGATTTCACAACTACAGATCTTTATCAGGCTTGGAGAGTTGCCAGGCCCATAACTTCCAAACGCCACGCTGTAGCAGCAATTACTTGGCAGGAAGTCAGGAGCAGATCTTCACCCTCATGAATAAAACTAATTGTCTCCTGCAAACACCACTCTACTTTTGTTCCTCTTTATTCCCTATGGGAGGGGCCATTCATGTCCACCTTTACTCCCGAATTGACCCTTGTTCCTTAACTGTTCCCTTTCTGCTGGCAGCTCTGTGCATGCGCACACTGGGAACA
>NC_141996.1:4314873-4317373 GCF_049901715.1 Pseudonaja textilis | reverse complement strand
AGCTTGATCACACAAGTGTGCACGCAGTTATTGGCATGGGAGCCGAAAAGGGTTTGCCACCACTGTTCGAGGTTGTTTCTCTCCTTGATGACTTTCCATCTTTCCATCTCAAGTTAGCCCTTTTGGGGCACCAAGGTTGAAAGATGGTTGCCCCACAATTCCCCATTTTACCTAGTTGCATGTTACACAGAGACCAGCAGGATGTTTTTCATAGTATATAGATGGTCCTCGACTTACAACCACACTTGAGTCCATCATATCTGTTGCTAAGCGAGACGGTTGCTAAGTGCGTTTTGCCCCATTGGATGACCTTTCTTGCTACGGTTATTAAGTGAATCGCTGCCGTTGCTAAGTTAGCAACACCGTTGCTAAGTGAATCATTAAGTGAATTATCTTTTCCATGCAAAGCAGCAGAGTCCTTAAATCAAGATAATAAGGCACAAGAGAAGGTTATACTAAAGTAGTGATGGTGAACCTTTTTGTTGTAGTGTGCCGAAAGCGCGTGCATGCTGGCACCCACAATGCAATGCGTCCCGTCCCTCCTGCACATGCACGCACAACACCCCCACACCCTCTTACCTGCACTACTCATGCACACGCCTCCCAGCTGCTTTTTGGCCCATTTGAGGCCATTATCGCCCTCCTGGAGGCTTGAGGGAAGCCTCTGCAGCCTCGGAAGGCCGAAAAACAGGCCTTCTGGAAATACCGGAAGTGCCTGTTTTCAGCCTCCGGAGGGCCTCTGGAGCCCGGGAGAGGCCATTTTTACCCTCCTGGAGGCTCAAGGAAAGCCTCTGCAGCCTTTGAAGGCCAAAAAACAGGCCCGTTTCGGCACTTGCGGTATTTCCAGAAGCCCCTTGTTTCGGCCTCCCGAGGCTGCAGAGGCTTCCCTCAAGCCTCGGGAGGCCGAAAAAGGCCTCAAACGGGCCGAAAATCAGCTGGGAGGAGCACGCATGCACAGTGCAGGTAAGTTTGGCTGGGGCTTGTATGCCCGCACAAATGGCTCTGCGTGCCACTTCCGGCCATAGGTTCGCCATCATGGGACTAAACTCTCACCTTAAACAAACCACTTTTGGTGATACCAACCCTGACCTCAATTAGCTTTTCAGTACAGACAAAGCAGCCGGGGTGCTGCCCCCTGGTGGCAATGAATGAAAAAAGCAAAAATCCAGAAGTCTGGCAGCCGTTTTTCAGGCTAGAAAATTGTAAAATTGTTTCAAAAAAAAAAAAAAATTCTATTCTATTCTATTCTATTCTATTCTATTCTATTCTATTCTATTCTATTCTATTCTCAGCTTGTATGGAATTTGTTTACACCGGCCTTCCAAAACTGTGGGAAAATATACCAAGTTGGGATAACCGCAAAAGTTGTGTAATTCTGATCAGAGCTTTGTGTGTTTCCTTCTCTTTTAAAGAGAAGAGGAAGAGTTTGGGACACAGGTTGACGTGATTAGCTGAATTGCGGTTTTCTAGTTTTGCAATCGAATCTAGAACGTGCCATCTTTCTGTCAACATGACCCAGGCTGTTCCCACTTGAAACAAGGTTCAAAAGCCTCTTTGTGGTTGTGGGAAGTGGGCTAAAGAGGGCTTTCTTTGAAAAGAGAGATTGCGGAGGGAGGTCTCTTTCTCATGAAATTATCTTTCTTTGATATATGGTTCTTTTGGCTTACGGCCAAACAGGTGTTGCAGGCTTTTGAAATTCAACACAAAGCATTGCTTTTGGCCAGGGGTTTAAGGAAGAAGGTGATACACACCACAAAAAACAAAAAAAACCATCGCTATTCTTCCTTTTCAAGCTAGCTTAACCATTCCAAAATCAAGACCCTGATGTCAGGATTCGCACGATACCTCGAAGCTGATCCCTGAATTAACTTGCATTTGGGGTTAGCCCGGGGGTGGGATTCAAACATTTTTGCTACCGGTTCTGGTGGGCGTGGCAGGGAAGGATACTGCAAAATCCCCATTCTCTCCCCACCCCACTAACCTGCTTTCCAGCTCCATTCTCCTGTGCAGGGCAACCAAAGGAGACCCAGCCAATCAGCAGAGAAGAGATGGGGGCGGGGCCAGTCAGAGGTGGAACTTGCTAGTTCTTTGAACTACTCAAAATTTCCACTACCGGTTCTCCAGAACTGGTCAGAACCTGCTGAATATACCACCTCTGGGTTGGCCTAAAAGGTTGCACAAAGCGGAAAGGATTGGCACAACCCCCCAAAAGCTAGCCCAGATTAGTCCTTAGCAAAATGCATGTATTTTAATTAAGATGGTTATATGCATGGAGTTGGCACCTCGGGCTGAGTCAACCTCACTGCTGCCGCCAATATTTCATTATTTATTAGAATTAGCCCACTTACAACATTTAAAAGAAAAATGCACTTAACATCAGTGGAATGAAATATCCATTAAGACTCTGAAGTTTCACCCAATTTCAAAGCCATAATTAATATTTAATTTTGCTGACATTGAAGAGATGAGTCTCTGCCATTTATCTAGCAACAGGGGAGGC
>NC_141996.1:4299873-4309873 GCF_049901715.1 Pseudonaja textilis | reverse complement strand
TTCTAAATGGAAAATTCCCATTTCTCTCCCAACAATGCCTCAAAACACCATCCAGCTTATCCAGGTCAGTCAGAGGGGATAGGGGTTCTTGCCACGAGGTTGCCTTGCAAAAAATAAATATCAGCAGGGCCTGCAAACAAATAAACAGACAAAGGAATTGCAAAGAACTGGGAAATGTAACTAAAGCTTGCTTTGCAAGGATGATATTATTATTATTATTGTTGGTGTTGGTGTTGGTGTTGGTGCTGGTGTTGTTGGTTTGTTTTTAATAATAATAACAATAATGACAACAATAACACCATTATAACCCTAACAACATACATTTTGTTGCAGCAATCCATATCAACCATCAGCACCAGTCAATGATATTTGTGATACGCTTTAAAATGTTGAGTTGACTGAGTTTCATGTTTAATGAATAAAAGTTTTTTATAATAATAATAATAATAACAATAATAATAATAATAATGTTTTTATTTAACATTTTAAAATGTTCAGTTGACTAAGTTTCATAATAATAATAATAATAATAATAATAATGATGATGTAATAATAATAATAATGATGATGATGATGTTACCTTAACAGCTCTTGGGTTCTTGGTTAGGAATTCTATTCTATTCTATTCTATTCTATTCTATTCTATTCTATTCTATTCTATTCTATTCTATTCTATTCTATTCTATTCTCCTCTGCTCTACTCCACTCCATTCTACTCTACTCTACTCTGTTCTACTCTACTCTACTCTACTCTACTCTACTCTACTCTACTCTACTCTATTCCTAATTCTTTTCTTCTATTCTATTTTCTATTTTCCGTTATTTCCTATTTCCTATCTCCTATATCTTATCCTATTCTACCTCCAAGATCTCTTCCAGCTCTGTTATTTTGTTATTCTCCGCTAAGGCTAAATTGTTTTGTCTTGTTTTGCACGGGGGCTTTCACGTTTCTTCTTTTTCCTGCTTTGCTTCACCCAGGTTTAATTCCCTCCGACAAGGAATCCGGTTCCTATCTCTTGAGGAAGAAGGAAGGCGGGAATATCGTGATCATCGCTGTGGGAGGGGCGCAGGAAGCCCTGGACGCCCGCCCCGGCGCATACACCCTCTTGTTGAAGAATCGGAAGGGCTTCGTTCGGCTGGCCATAGAGAATGGGTGAGTAGGGACAACTCCTCCTGATCTTCTTGTACAGGAGGTCCTCAGCTTATGGCCGCAATGGACCCTCGACGCTCCATTGCCAAGCGGGACAGTGGTTGAGTGAGCTCTGTGTCCCGTTTTACGACCTTTTTGGCCAGGGTTGCTAAGCGAATCGCCGACATTGTTAAGCGAATCACGTGGTCGTTAAGAGAACCCAGCTGCACCCCCCCCATTGACTTGGCTTGTAAGAAGAAGAAACACCGCCTGAATCCATTACAGACGGTCCTTGGCTTACGACCGTTCATTTAGGGATTGTTCCAAGTTACAACAGTGCTGAAAAAAAAAGGGACTGACGGCTGTTTTTCACACTTACGACCATGGCAGTATTCCCCCTCCATGGTCACATGGTCAAAATTCAGACACTTCGCCAAGGACTTCATATTAATGACCTTCCCAGTGCCACCGGGGTCACATGATCCCCGTTTGTGACTGTCAACTAAAAAAATAATAATACTCCTTTGGTCTTTTTAGTTGCCGGCAGAAAGGGAATGGGGGAAAGCAGTGTAGTGGTGGCTAACCTTTTTGGGTTCCTGTGCCAACAATTGCGTGCATGCTTGCGCTCGTGTGCTCGCGTGCCAGCACCCAGAAGGCAATGTGCATGGCCCCTCTGCCCCTTGCGCATGCATGTGTGATTCCCCCCCTGCCGCCCCCTTACTTGCACTGCGCCTGCCAGCTGATTTTCGGCCCATTTGAGGCCTTTTTCGTCCTGCCAGAGGCTTGAACGACACCTCTGCAGTCTTTGCAGGCCGAAAAATGGGCCCGTTTTGTCACTTCTAGCATTTCCGAACAAAACGGGCCTATTTTTCATCCCGCAAAGCCTGCAGAGGCTTCCCTCAAGCCTCTGGCAGGCTGAAAAAGGCCCCCAAATGAGCTGGGAGGTGCGTGCGTGCACCGTGAGGTAAGTTTGCCTGGGGCTCGCCTGCCATAGGTTTACCATCACGGCCTTAGATAATCACTTTGGCAGCCCAAAGCTGTTGGCGTGCAACAGTATTACTGGAGAGCATGATTGATGACTCTCGGCTATGAATGTGTCCCATTGGAGAATATACATCTGGGGGATGGGGAGGAAGGAAAACCAGGGTCAAGGAGGAAATGAATGATGCACTTTAGTGTCGGCTGCGCCCAGCTAACGCCAACATGGCCACTCTTAATAAATCAATTTTTTTTTATTCTGAGAGATGCAGCTAGAGGCTTATGATTTGAATGGGGGTGGATTCGTTGGAGCCCTGACAGCGACATCCTGACGAGCAAAATCAAACGAGGAAGCCAGGTTCACTTAACAACTACGCTGATTCGCTTAACGACCATGGCAAGAAAACTTGTAAAATGGGCACAAAACTCGCTTAACAGATTGCCTCGCGCAGGCGCGGAAGTGTGGGGCTCACTTGTGATCGTATGTTCGAGGACTATCCTGCCTTTGATGCTACTCAGCCTTCCTCGGGTATCCCAACCTGTTTTGATTCCATCTCTCCTTTCTTTTTCTCTCTTCTTAGCACGGCGCTCGTTCCCGTGTTCTCCTTTGGAGAGAACGAATTGTTCGACCAGGTTGAAAACCCCAAAGGGTCTTGGCTGAGGTGGACGCAAGAATGTTTGCAGAAGATCATGGGGATCTCTCTGCCCCTCTTTCACGCCAGAGGGATCTTCCAATACACTTTTGGGGTTATCCCCTACCGGAAGCCAATCTACACCGTGGGTAAGCCCTCAGTTCTTAGGTGGTGTAAGGTCAGAGGAGTTTCCCCAAGCCCTGAGATGCCAAAGATAAATTAGTAGACCAGCGAAGCCACTGAGATGCCGAAGTGACTAAATTAGTAGACCAGCGAAATACTGTGGACATAATATATTTAGATTCCGACAAAGTAGACCACAACCTACTTTATAGTAAGCTAGAAAAAAGTGGAAGAGATATCACCACCACTAGATGGACTCGCAACTGGCTGGCAAACCGTACTCAACGAGTAGTCCTTAAGGGGTCTAAGTCTACAATGGAGGGAAGTAAGCAGTGGGGTGCCACAAGGTTCCGTCTTAGGCCCAGCCAGGACTCTTCAATATCTTCATTAACGACTTAGATGAGGGAATAGAAGGGGAACTTACCAAATTTGCAAGTGAGACTAAGCTGGCAGGAATAGCTAACACCCAAGAGGATCTTTTCTTTTATGTACACTGAAAGCAAGACAAAATAAAATAAGGTCAATAAAATAAAAAAATAAAATAAGGTCAATAAAATAAAATATAATCTCTATATATAAAGAAGTGAAAAAGCACTCATGCGTCATCACAAAATCTCCCAAACCGTAAAGCCTACAAACTTGAAATTTGGCACATATGTTCCTCTTGGCTTCTAGGGGCTCACTAAGAAAGGATTTTTTGAAATGACCATCAGAGCATTTAGAGTATTTCCTATATTATTATTATTATTAACACGCTCTGATGCTAAGGAGTTCTACTCCCCCTTCCCACCTGAAAAGAAATCTCTTCCAAATGCAAAACACAAGCAGAGGAGTTTCAGTTTCGGTTTCAATTTTAGTTTCACAGCACCAAGCAGCTTTAGTACAGAACAGTTGAGCTAAGCCACGCCCAGGCTCCTTGCTTTCTCCTTCTTACTCACGCAGCAAATACTGTTTCAGTTTCCAAACAGCCCTCGACTCTCTCACACACTGACAGGATGCTAGCCAGATGAATACCGATGGATGCTGTTAGGCAGACACAGAATTTCCCCCCACTTATTTTCCTCCCCCAAAACTAAGCCCAGCCACATAGTTTCGTAGCAAAGCATGGGTAACGAGCTGGTAAATTAAATAAAATGCAACTAAATTGAATTAAATTGTTTTTCTCCTGTTTGACCCCCTCCAGTGGGGAAACCCCTTCAGGTGACGAAGAAGCACAATCCCAGCCAAGATGAAGTTGACAAGCTGCATAAGAGCTACCTGGAGGCTCTCTGCAAGCTGTTTGAGGAGAATAAATTGAAGTACAATGTGCCAGAAGACACACATCTCTCTTTCATATGAGACACCAAAGCCACGAACTTTGGCGACAAAGAACTGAAAACTTTGAAGCCACAAACGACCAGTGAATCTGCCACGGAAACCAAAGATATTCCTTTTAGGGCCAATGGACAAATCGTTGGGGAAAAATTAAAACCCGACGGAGATTTTTTCTTTTCTATAGATAGGATAACAGTTGCGAGACCTTTATATGCATAACGGTGAAAAGATTTGACATGGTCTACGATTGGAAGAAGGGGTGGTGAAATCAATGGAAATGGCAGAGATGGCAAAATTGACAGCTTGGATTAAATGATCAGGGTGGGCAATACGATCTGTGGACTACAACTCCCAGAATTCTTGAGACAGCCAGGAAATTCTGCCTCAGGAATTCTGGGAGTTGTAGTCCACAGGTCGTAACGGGGCCAGCACTGAAAACACCGGGATTAGAGAAAAAGATTCATTTTAATGCTGATTGGAAGCCCCTTTTGGACTTCCCTTGTGAAACAGGGGAAAAAAATGAAATTATGACATATTCATTTGATGATTAGATAGAGTAGAAAAAATGAAAGCTATATTGTAAATTTAGATTAAGAGGTTAATGGAAGCTGAGATCTATATGTGTTGTGGAAAAACAGTCGGAAATCAATTTTTTAAATATATTTCTGTTTATTTCTGCACTTTTGGCTTTGTAACCTCTTTCGTTCTTTGCTTTCCTCCCCTCCTTTCTATCTCACTTCTTGGTTCCTGTTAATTTTTCTCTTGCTCGTTTAAAAGCTCTAATAAAGTTGTCTAAGAAAAAGAATCTTGATGTAACAGATCACTAAGAAGAATGTTTTTCCTACCCCAGTGATTGTCATCCTTACACTGAAGATGTTACCTAGTTGGGTCATGAAATGTCTGCGAGGAAACAACCAAGCTCAGAGAGCATCCAGGACCCCACAATCCTCCTCTTCCTCCTCTCCCTTCTAGCACTGATGATGTTCCCTAGTTGGGTAATAAAACGTCTGCAAGGAAACCAGGCTCAGAGAGCATGCAGAACCTCACATTCCTCCTCCTCCTCCTTCCCCTCTCCCAGTACTGATGATGTTCCCTAGTTGGGTAATAAAATGTCTGCAAGGAAACCACCCAGCTCAAAGAGCACCAAGGCCCCCCCACACACATCTCAACCCTGAGCTACAGACATTCCCCTGTTATTTTTAGCTGCTTTCTGGCCTGCAATAAACACGGGCCACAGTCCAATGGGGTGGATCCCGAGTCCTGACCTTATACACAAACTGCCCTTTACGCCTTCGCTGTACAGTTTGGCAACCCAGACGTTTTTGCACCGAGGCTGCTGCGGCGTCCAGGCCTTTGTTGCAAACGTGATTTTACAACACTTGCAGCTCCTCTCCATGCCTTCTTCCCAGTCTAAACCATTTAACCATCTTAAACTTAAGCCCCTTTAACCTTCTGCATATAAAGGGAGCAATTTAAGCACCATTAGTCAGATAAACCGCCCCCTCAAAGGCGGGGTGAGGTGACGGGGGGAGAGAGAGAGACAATCCCTGCTTTGCCGAGTTCCATAGGGCATGTTTACATCTCGAATTTGTACCAACTTTCCATCTGTCCAGTTTATCACTCCCGTTTTCAAGCAACCTGGGGTAGACCTTTGCCCCCACTTCTGAGATTTTGCACCCCACACGACCGTTGGAAGTTAAAACCCGCCCCTCTCCTGGGAAAAAATGAAATATTTTAGGATAGGCTAAAAAGGCAGAATATTTCCCTAAAAAGAAAAGTAGAAACTCAAAGAGGTAGAAACTCAACCCTCCTCCCCCGCCACCTTTGCTAATGGGCCATTACTCTGGCCTGGGCCAGTCTATTCTACATAGCAAAGATCTACTCCAGGCAGAGCCATAATAGGAATTGCCCAAAGCCCTTTCGTTATTACATCATCATCACCCAGCAAGGCTCAACCGAGCCTGGGACTTGGGACAGCCTACAGAGTTGCCTCTGCATGGGAGTCTGACGACCATAGAATCATAGAATAACAGAGCTGGAAGGGATCTTGGAGGTCATCCAGTCCAACCCCCTGCTCGAGCAGGAGAGTCTATTCCAAAGGTTAGCCTCTGCCTGGGATTGAACTCACAGCCTCTCGATTGTGAGGCGAGAGTTCCACCTCTAGGCTACCGGAGCCCATCACCAATCAGAATACAAGCTCAAATTCAAATCTCAAGGCATAAAACCAAGGGTCTCTCATCATCTTCCTTCCTTCTTCTTTTCCTTCACCCAACATCTTGAAGCACGTGATTGTCCTTTTCACTTTGGATCTCCAAGCCATGTGGTCCTGCCCACCATTAAACCATCTGTGATGACCCAGGGTGGGATACAAAATAAACATAAGTCACACAAAAAAATCCCCCAGGTGAAGCCCCTTTTATTCCTTCACTTTGCTTCCAAGCTCCAAATATCCTTGACTGGAGACCAAAAAAAACCTCCCCCACAAACAGTTACAAGAAGGAGGAAATGCCGTTTAGACTAAAAATGCAGTTTAAATTACAAAGAGTAAAAAACAACACAAACCAGGCAAGATAAGGGCTTGAAGACGCCCGCAGATATCAGAACACACACTGGGAAGGACACCAAACTTAGAGAGGAACCATAAACTAGAGATATTTCCACGCTTTGTTTCCAGCACTCGCCTGTACGCAGGTCCGTCCTCTTATCCAGTTGTCACAGCTGCAGCCCATGAAGGGGATCAAGGCCTTCTCCTCCCCAGTAGACCATCTCTCTCCCTTATCCTCTCCTTCCTGCGTGCCCTAGGATGGAGAGGGGATGGTCCTGGGTCCTCCTCTGACTGCCCAGCCGGCCTCTGCCCTTCCCCAGCCTCCTCCACAACCTCCAGAGCCACGCTTCCACTCCCTGTCGGCTGTTCCTCCTCTCCCTCAGAGTCAGTCTCCACCACGGGCATGACACCATCTTTCCAAACAGCCTCCACGTCTCCAGTGTCTTCTTTCCCACTTGGAACTGAACCCAGAAGGATATTTCTTCCAACGTAATGAAATCTGACCCCAAGAAATCTCTTGGGGGCAGGCAGGCTAAATAAACCACAATCGAGCCCGGAATGTCTGTTTGTGAAGCGAGACGCTGGTTACATGAGTTTCTGCCCCGTTTTATGACCGTTCTTGCCCACTCTTAAACAAATCCTGGCGGTCGATGAGCCAGGGACATGGACATTAAGTGAATCTGGCTTCCCCGTTGACTTTTTGCTTGTCGGAAAGTCGCAAAAGGGGATTGCGTGACCACGGGGCACAGCAATGATCGTAAGTGTGAATCTGTTGCCCAAGTGCTTGAATTTTGATCACGTGAGCATGGGGAGGCTTCAAAGGTCATCAGTGTGAAAAATGGTCCTAAGTCCCTTTTTCAGTGCTGTCATAACTTCGAATGGTCATTAAATGAACTAAGGACTACTTGTAATCCTGAGGTTTTTTTTTTCCTTCAATTTTCCATTTTTCCTGATTTCTGGTGGGAAAAAAGGCAAAAAACCCCCCAAACCATGGAGAAGCTCCATTTGCTTAACAGATAACAGATAAAGTTGGAAAGGACCTTGTAGGTCATCTAGTCCAACCCCCCACCCAAGCGGGAGTCTCTTCTCAAAAGCTTCCAGTGGTGAAGCTCCCATAACTTCTGAAGGCAACTTCTGTTCCATGGGTTGATTGTTCTCACTGTCATATTTTTTTCCCTTATTTCCAGGTTGAATCTCTCCTTGTTCAGTTTCCATCTATTATTCCTTGTCTGGCCTTCAGGTGCTTTGGAAAATAGCTTAACTCCTTCCTCTTTGGGCAGCCCCTCAAATTTAAACACCCACTGCAAAAATGTAAAAATCTGGCCACACTCAGTCCAGCCTAAATTCCAGCCCTGGATGCAGTCGTAAGTCGACGATCACCTGTAATACATTTTTCAAAGGTAATGTCGAAATCTATTTCTGTTCTTCCTTACGCTCCAAAGATTATTTTTATGAAGGTCTGATATCCGGGCGCAAATTCATTCCATTTCCAAAGTTAAGACATAGTTGCTCTTTCGAAACTTTCGTAAGCTTTTAGCAATCGGTAGCAATTCAAGATGCTTCCAATTTGCGCAGATATCCGTAAAAATAACTGCAGATTTCATCTCTAGGTCATAGATGGAAATCCAGCCTGGTTCTGAGTCCCCCGGGGCATGAAAATTATCACTGTCTGGTGTCTTTTTCCTTGACCCCGTTTTTGTGAAACCAAATCCCACCCCATTTTTCTCCTGCTGGATTTAGGCATTTTGCAAATGCGGGACATCGGATCTCCGGGGGCCCTTGGCTGAAGCAATTCTTTTTTGTGGCAATAACATCTCCTGGGGGAAACATCTTCTGAGTCAAGAGGTGGATTAGGACATGGTTGAAAAGCTAATTTCTGGTTGACCTCTGGTTGTGGTTTCGCTATGGCCTTCGTCCTACACTGCTGTCTGTGCGATCGTTTTAGAGTGGAGGTCTCCAAACTTGTCAACTTCTTAAGACTTGGGTCTCTGGAGAAAGGTCGGAGGTTTGGTGGTTTGAATCCCTAGCGCCCGTGTAACAGAGTGAGCTCCCGTGACTTACAGAGGAACAGAGTTGGAAGGGACCTTGCAGGTCATCTAGTCCAACCCCCTGCCCAAGCGGGAGACCCTACACCATTTCTGACAGATGGGAGTCCAGTCTCTTCTTTAATGCCCCAGTGATGAAGCTCCCACAACTTCCGAAGGCAACTTCTGTTCCATCGGTTGACTGTTCTCCCTGTCAGGACGTTTCTGCTTATTTCCAGGTTGAATCTCTCCTTGATCAGTTTCCATCCATTATTCCTTGTCCGGCCTTCACGTGCCTTGGAAAATAGCTTCACCGCCTCCTCTCTGTGGCAGCCCCTCAAATATTGAAAGACTGCTGTCCTGTCTCCCCTGGTCCTTCTCTTCCCTAGACTAGCCAGGCCCAGTTCCTGCAACTGTTCATCGTAGGGTAGGATTCCCTTCTTCTTTTCCTTTCCCTTCATTCATTCTTTCCTTTCCGTTCTTCCTTCCCTTCTTTTCCTTCTTCCTTTCCTTCTTTCCCTTCTTCCTTCCCTTCCCTTCCTATCCTGTCCCTTTTCCCCTCCCTTCTTCCTTTCCTTCCCTCTTCTTTTCCTTTCCCTTCTTCCTTCCCTTCCCCTCTTCTTTTCCTTCCCCCTCCCTTCTTCCTTTCCTTCTTTCCCTTCTTCCTTCCCTTCCCTCTTTCCCTTTTCCCCTCCCTTCTTTCTTTCCTTCCCTCTTCTTTTCCTTTCCTTCTTCCTTCCCTTCCCTCTTCTTTTCCTTCCCCTTCCCTTTTTCCTTTCCTTCTTTCCCTTCTTCCTTCCCTTCCCTCTTTCCTTTTTCTTTTCCTTCCCCTTCCTTCCTTCCCTTCTTCCTTCCTTCCCCTTCCCCTTCCCTTCCTTTCCCTTTTCCCTTCTCTTCTTCCTTTCCTTCCCTCTTCTTTTCCTTTCCCTTCTTCCTTCCCTTCCCTAAATCATTCCTGCCGTGTGAATGTTAAGTTCCTCGCAGCAAAGACCTATCCTGATTTCCTATCCTGAGCTGACCTTTCAGTCTTTGGGCCTCGCAGGGTGTCGTAGACCTCGCCCGCTCCTGTCCAGCCGGCTACCAGCGCCCACCCAGCGTGATGACATCCTGCACGTGACCAGTTTTAAAATCGCTCTTTTACCCGAAGTCTCAGTGGCAGGGATCCTGGAGCGATCTGCAACGCAAGCCAGCTGGGAAGTAGCCACAATTGCCCCACAACGAAAAGAGGTGGAAAATAGACGTGGTACCTTGACCC
>NC_141996.1:4209873-4294873 GCF_049901715.1 Pseudonaja textilis | reverse complement strand
TCCTCCTCCGCCGCCTCCGCGCCGGCTCCTCCCCGGGCAGGTGCTATAAAGGGCTTCGCGGCGGTCGCTGGGCTGCCTGAGCCGCCGGACCCTCGCCCCGGCAGCCCCGCGTCCCTCCCGTCCATCCCCGGCGTCTGGCTTCGCTCCCTTCCTCCCTCCCTCCCCGCCCGGGCATGGATGGGCGCTGACGGAGCCATGAAGACGCTCATCGCTGCCTACGCGGGGGTCCTGCGAGGTAGGCTCCGGGAAGCGGGCTGGGGGCGTGGGGGGGGCGAGGATGCCGCGCACCTCCGGCTTTGCGCCGTCTTTTGCACCCGCCGCGCAGGTGCTCGTCAAGATTGCAAGGGGAGAAGAGCCGAAGGATCGCTCCCCCCCACCCCCCACCCCGATGGGGGTAAAGAAAGACCCTCCCGGGGATTGAGGGGGGGATGGTGGCGGCAGCAGCCTTTTTGATCCATCCTGGCTTTCCTCTGTTTGAGATCCTGAGCTGAGGCTGAAAGCGTTAGAAATCCCTGGGTGGCAGTGGCTGGAAATAATAATAATAATTTTTATTTCATTTCATTTCATTTCATTTGTATTTATTTATTTATTTATGCATTTGATAATATATATAAGTATAAGCATGATTATGCACCAAGACAAATTCCTAATGTGTCCAATCAGACTTGGTCAATAAAGAATTTCTATCCTATCCTATCCTATCCTATCCTATCCTATCCTATCCTATCCTATCCTATCCTATCCCATATTTTCTCTTCTCTTCTCTTCTCTTCTCTTCTCTTCTCTTCCATATTTTCTATTCTATTCTATTCTATTCTATTCTATTCTATTCTATTCTATTCTATTCTATTCTATTCTTTATTAATACATGAAATGGATACGAATAAAAGGGAACACTAAGGCAGGGATGGTAGGCATGTTGGTGCACTTAATAATAATAATTGTATATTTTAAGAAAATACTTAGTCGATACCTAGGATGCTGGAAGCAACCCGTATCAACCATCAGTGCTAGTTAATAAGATTGGTGATACATTTTTAAATGTTCAGTTGTCTCGAGTTTCATGTTTAATGAGTAATAATGATAATAATGATGTTGATCATAATAATGACCTTATATAGGATCTCCTGATATGATATGGTGTAAGAGATGCAGCATAAGATGCATAAGATATAAAGATGCAAGAGAAAGGTATAAAATAATATAAAGTGTAATATAATATAGAATGTGATATACAGTATAAGACATGCAGTATAAGATACATAATAAGATAAAGATAGGTAAGATGTAAGGTGTAATATATGATGTATGATATAAGATATACGATACATATAAGATGAAGATATAAGGTAAACATATAACATAAGGTATAATGTGTGATACGATATAATATGATATACAATATAAGATGTACAGTATGATATATCATACAATAAGATGAAGATATAAGAATACAATAATAAAAGGTATGATAGGTGATATAAGATATACAGTATAAGGTATATAAGATATAGATACAAGATGAAGATATAAGATACAGATATAAGGTAATATATAATATAATATACAGTATGATATGATAAATATATGATATAAGATCTACAATATAGAATATATAAGATGAAGATATGAAATAAAGATATGAGATATAATATGATGTATATTACAATAATACAATTTTATATACAATAATACAATTTATATAATTTATATAAAGCAACGGTGGCGGAAGGTCTCCTGATACGAAGTGCCCCACCAAGGCAGGCAGCACCATATCCGGGTATGCAACAAAAGTACTTCCTAATGGCAAGCCCCCCCCCCACCATTTCACATGTTTAATATATGCCTTAATTTTGGGGGGAGGGGCTTAATTTGATTTTATGCCAATAAAACATGGAGGCCGTATTGTTGGAGAAACACAGTATATATATATTCATATACCAGTACATCAACCAGCTGATTTTCGGGCCTTTTTCGGCCTGTCAGAAGCTCAAGGGAAGCCTCTGCAGGCTTTGCAGGCTGAAAAATAGGCCCGTTTCTTCACTTCCTGTATTTCCAGAAATACCAGAAGTGACGAAATGGACTCATTTTTTGGCCTGCAAAGCCTGCAGAGACTTCCCTCAAGCCTCTGGCAGGCCCCCAAAAGGCCTCAAATGGGCCTCAAATCAGCTGGGAGGTACAGTGTAGGTAGCCGCGGTGGTGGGGAATTGGGCACGCATGCTTGTGGCGTGAAGGGGCCGTGAATACTGCCTTCTGGGTGCTGGCATGTGAGCACACTAGTGCAAGCGTGCATGCAATTTTTGGCACAGGAGCCCCAAAAAGTTAGCCACCACTGGTATAGGCTCTCCTGCCATGGACGGGGTTGGACTAGAAGACCTCCAAAGTCCCTTCCAGTCCTATTATTCTATGTTCGATCTGCCTCTCCCTGATCCTTGGAAAGGACTTTAGAAGTGCCTAAAAATGCTAAATCCTGCTAAATGTCTGGCTGATAATAATAATAATTATAATTTCTATGATTTGTGGGAAACCCTCCTCCATATTCAACAATTCGGGAAGAGGGCAAAAGATTAAAATCTTGCTAACCGGGGAAGAAAAATGTAGGAATGCTGAACCTTTGGTAGCGTTTCCTTTAGCAACGATTAAAAATAAATAAATAAATGGATACCAGCAACTGGAAAACCAAGGCTGATTAAATGCACTGCTTTGGGGAGTTTGTATGCTTATTTAAGAAAAGTCATTTTGGGTTTAGCGGAATCGTTGAGACTGTGATCTGATCCACATGTTTGCCTATTTCATCTTAATCCTGGTTTGAGGCTGGTTTGAGGCTGGCTTGAGGCGCTGCCTATCTGGGGTTAGGTAATGCTGTAATACGTGGTCAGGTGGTATTTATCGCTTTAGGACAATATTTTTCGATATTCCTGGCTGGGGAATTCTGGGAGTTGAAATCCACCCATCTTCAATTGTGGCCAAGGTTGAGAAGCCTTGATTTAGGAGCGAAGCTCATGCTCACACAGGACTCAAGCATGCCCGCATTAAATACTAACCATGGTGAGTTTTGAATGCTGGTTAGCTTTGGGGGCGGGTTTTCATACGTTTTGGAACTTAGAAACGGGGCTTAAACTGGCTTTTCTTGAAAGATGTTCTGTGTACTCAGCCTACAGGGAGGTTTAACTGTCATCTTATCCAGTCGTCACAAAACATTTTAGGCGCTTCGCTTCTTTTGATCGTAACCAAGTTTGAAAAACAGGTCAGGTATCGCTAGGTGCCAATTCCGGACACAGTACTCTCTTGCAGGATGATGGCAAGACTGTCATAGTGGAGCTTCCATGCGTTAAGGCAGTCTACCTATGAATCTGTTTCTGTTAGAAAGGGATCATTTCCACTCCTGGAACAGCCCGAGGGCCAGTCTTCCAGTCTGATCTTCGTGATCTGTTGGTTGTTTGGGGGAGAAAAGTGAACTTTAGATTCTCAAAACTCTGTTAAATTTAACCTGTAATCCCTCGGCTATTTGGGGCAACGCCAGCAAGGTCAGAGCGATGATCCACCTGCCAAAATCCACAAGCTGGAACATTGTGGGGGCTCAGCGCACGAGAAGAGCCTGATCTGGCAGGACCTTGGAGCATCCAGCTGCCAAAATACAGGTCGCCCTCGACTTATGACTGTAATTGAGCCTCAAATGTCGGTTGCTAACGGAAACGTTGGTTAAAAGAACTTTGCCCTGTTTTGTGACCTTAAGCGCTAAGTGAATCACTTGCAGCTGTTAAGTTAGTTACACGGTTGTTAAGTGACTCTGGTTTCCCCATGGTGAGAAGGTCGCAAAAGGGGATCACGTGACCCAGGCACGCTGTATCCGTCATAAGTACGAATCGGTTGCCAAGCGCCTGGATTTTGATGACGTGATCATGGAGGTAACTGCAATGGTCGTAAGTGTGAAAAACGGTCATAAACCATTTTTTTCGGTGCCGTTGTAACTTTGAAATGGTCGCTAAATGAATGAGGACTGGCTGTAGTGTGGTATGTGAATCTTTCTGTTATGTCCCCGTAGGACTCTGAATCCGAGGAGGAAGCCAGACAGCTGACAGGGAGCGGGAGTGTGGCTCCCTTGGCTGTGGAGGAAACTGGGGAAGGGCAAAGTCCAGCTGGGCAGAGCAGGGGAGAGGTAGAACAAGGGAGAGGGGGTTCAGAGGAAGACCCAGGCCCACCCACCTCTTCATCTTAGGACATGCAGAGAGAAACGGAGAAGGGAGCAACGTGGGTTGCATGGCTTACGGGGGAGGAAAGGGCCCTGATTCCCTTCATTAGCCACACCTGGGAAGACAGTTGATAAGAAAGGCAGACTGCGTGCAGCAGGCTGCTGGGAGCAAATGTGACTTTATCCTGTGTTGTCGTGGCTTATCTGTGTTCCTGGCATCTTCCCAACTGTGTGAGTTTTGCCGTGCCTTCAAGCCTGAGATTTTTGCTTGCCCTGCCAAACGAATTACTGCAGTTTGGACTTTAAGTTAAGTTTGTGTTGCTCATGTTTTGGACTTGATTCTCTGCAGCCAAAGGCTGTTCCTGGGAGAGTTTTTCTCCAGCCCAGAAGGTAACCTGGACATTGAGGGCAAAGTTGGAGATAATAAAAGGACTCTGTGGGGGCTCAGCGCACGAGAAGAGCCTGATCTGGCAGGACCTTTGAGCATCCAGCTGCCAAAATACAGGTAGTCCTTGACTTATGACCGTAAGTGAACCTCAAATGTTGGTGGCTAACGGAAACGTTGGTTAAAAGAATTTTGCTTTTGTGCCACGCCCCTTAGGGTCATCACACTTTCTTTGTAGCAACACTCTTCCTGCAGACTCCTCCGTTCAAACATTGATTCGTTGTTAGTTGAATTAACCTGCGGAGATGTTTGGTGTTTGAGCCAGTTTGGTGCAGTGGTTAAAGCACCAGGCTAGAAAGTGGGAGGCAGTGAATTCTAGTCTTGCCTTGGGTATGATAGCCAGCTGGGTGACTTGGGCCAATCACCAGGAGACGGTGAGTTCTAGTCCTGGCTTAGGCATGAAAGCTGGTTGGGTGATTTTGGGCCAATCGCCAGGAGACGGTGAGTTCTAGTCCCGGCATGAAAGCTTGGTCACAATCACCAGAAACCTAGCTGGGAAAGCTGGTTGGGTGATTTTGGGCCAATCACCAGGAGACAATGAGTTCTAGTCCTGCCTTAGTCATGAAAGCTAGCTGGGATTGGGACAATCTAGGAGACAATGAGTTCTGTCTCCTTAGGCTGAAAGCATTGTCTGAAGATCATTTCAGTGGTCATGTGGCCAAGCATGGCTGTACACCGAAGCACACAGAATGCTGTGACCTTCCCACCAAAGTGGTACCTATTTATCTACTTGCCTTTGCATGCTTTCCAGCTGCTAGGTGGGAGCTTGGGTCTCGAACCCGCGGTATCAGCTTTCCAACTGATAAGCTCAGTGTCTTTAATCATTGGGTCATCCCACCCATCTCTTTCTCCCCCCCTCCCCCTCTCCCCCTCTCTCTACTTCACCCACCCTTCCATCCATCCATTCATCCATCTACACTCTATCTATCTATCTATCTATCTATCTATCTATCTATCTATCTATCTATCTATCTATCTATCGTGATCGCATCATCACTTGAGACTTTCAAGAAGAGATTGGACTGCCATTTGCCAGAAATGGTGTAGGGTCTCCCACTTGGGTGGGAGCGGGGGGGTTGGACTAGATGACCATTGTCCCTTCCAATTCTGATTATCTGTTTATCTGTTTATCTATCCCTGGATCTATCATTATCACTATCATCCTCTATTTATAGATATTTATGTTGTTATGTAGTTTTATTTTAATGTTGTAAGCTGCTCAGAGTAGCCTTGAGGCAAGATGAACAGTAAACAAATATAATAAATAAACAGTTATCATCTGATAGTCTTGCAAACTTCCTATCCGATTCCTGATGATCTGTATGGTACAGAAAATCTAATCGGCTTCTTAAAGTTACAGGTAGATTTCTCCAAATGTTAAGGGCCATAGCTCCGTTAACCCTGGAGATAGATAGTTTAGATAGATAGATAGATAGATAGATAGATAGATAGATAGATAGATAGATAGATGTAGATATGGATATAAGGTCTAACTGTCATGCCTAATTGCATCGGTGTCCTTGTTTTAAGTCCTGTCTGTCTGTTGTCTGTCTGGCTTTTCGGCTGTTTTCCTTTTTTGCAGTTCTCCTATCTACACTGGTACATTATCTGTTACTGCTGCAGTTGGCCGGAAGGTTGGCAAATTGATGAATGATTAGGTAAAACAGGCAGGTGAGATCAGGTTTAATGGGCTGTGAGAATAACCTTGGGAAGCAGAAGGAAGAACAGGAGCCAGACAAAAATAGGCTTAGTATCCTAGGGTTTAGAAATAGAAATAGAACAACAGAGTTGGAAGGGGCCTTGGAGGTCTTCTAGTCCAACCCCTTGCTCAGGCAGGAAACCCTACACCACTTCAGACAAATGGTTATCCAACATCTTCTTAAAAACTTCCAGTGTTTGAGAATTCACAACTTATGGAGGCAAGTTTTTTCACGTATTGTTTTTCACTGTCAGGAAATTTCTCCTTAGTTCTAAGTTGCTTCTCTCTTTGAATAGTTTCCATCTGTTAGAAGACATGAGAGGGGTTCTTTGGGAAGCGGAAACACTACAGATAGTCCCCGACTTATAACCGTTCATTTAGTGACCATTTGAAGTTACTAGAGCACTGAAAAAAGAAAAGAACTTATGAAGTTTTTCACACTTACGACCATTGCAACCCAATATGGTCACATGATCAATATTCAGAGCCTTGGTACAGTGGTGATATTATAGCGGTTCGACCCGGTTCACACGAACCGATAGTAAAAATTGTTACCGTTCAGTCGAACCAGTAGTAAAAAAACAGCTACCGGTTCGGCTCAACTGGTATTTTCTTTCCCCCCGATGATCAGCTGTTCCAACGATCAGCTGTTTTCCTATGCTGCCTTACTGGTTCACCCAGGAAGCTTCCCTGAGGCCCAGGACGCGGAAAAATGGAGCGGTGGGGGGAGTGCTGCAAAAAGAAAGAAAAAGAAGAAGCCACGCCTACCAGTCACATGGCCACGCCCGCCTAGCCACGCCCACAGAACTGGTCGTAAAAATATTTGCATCCCGCCCCTGCCTTGATAACTGGAGTGTACCTATCAGGGGATGACATGACCTTGCGACGCTGCAACCGTCATAGAAACATACCTGTGGTGGTGCCCCCGGGTCACGCGGTCCCCTTTTGCGACCCTCTGACAAGCAGCATCAATGGGGAAGCCTTGATTCGCTTAACAACCGTGTTGCTAATTTAACCACCGCAGTGATCCTTTAACAATGGTAGCAAGGAACTAAGGTTGTGAAACGGGGCAAAAACCTCCCTTAACGACCGACTTGCTCAGCAATGGAAATCGAGGGCTCAAATTATGGGTCGTAAGTCAAGGACTACCTGTATTTAGAAGGCTTGGTCGCTCTGCAAGATCTCTAACTAGGTAGGAAGGTAGGTAAACATAGGTTTGCAGAATCTATTTGGCAATCCGTAGTAAAAACTTGAGCTTAACCCCCCGGGAAACAGTAAAAGGTGAGAGAGAAATTCAAGATTGACTTGCCTTTTGACTTGCTTTGGAGTAAGTGAGAAAGGAAGCAAAGTCTAGTTTCAAAATTCTAGAGTTAGAGCCTAGATCAGTATTTCTCAACGTGGCCATCTTTAAGACATGTGGAGTTCAGTTCCTAGAATTTCCCAACCATCCCTGCTAGCTGGGGGAATTCTGGGAGTCGGAAGTTCCACGCGTCTTAAAATTGCCAAGGTTGGAAAACACTGGGTTAAGGTGTTGGGCTGCCACTGGGGAGTAACTCCCCTCTGACTTTGGATGGCTTTCTCTCATTTCAGTCCATCCTACCTCCCAGGGCTGTTGTGCTGGGGGAAAAAAAATAACAATCAGGATTGCTAGAAACAAGCTAATAGCAAAAAAAGACCTAGTGCTCCATTTAGTCTTCCCTTTGAGTTTTTCTTTCTTTCTTTCTTTCTTTCCTGCCTTCCTTCCTTCCTTCCTTCCTTCCTTCCTTCCTTCCTTCCTTCCTTCCTTCCTTCCTTCTTTTTTTCTTTGTCTTTCCTTCCTTTCTTTCTTCCTTTCTGCCATTTTTCTATCCTTTTTTCTGTCTTCCTTCCATCCCCCTCCCTTCCCCTCCCTCGTTCTTTCTTTCTCTCTTTCCTACCTTCCTTCCCTTTCTCCAACTTTTTCTTTCTTCCTTCCTTCCTTCCTTCCTTCCTTCTTCCTTCTTCCTTCTTCCTTCCTTCCTTTCTTTCTTTCTTTCTTTCTTTCTTTCTTTCTTTCTTTCTTTCTTTCTTTTCTTTCTCTCTCTCTCTCTTTCTCCCTCCCCTCTCTCCCTCCCTCCCTCCCTCTTTCTTTCTTTTCCTTTCTCTCTCTCTTTTCTTCTCTTCCCTCTCTTTCTTTCTCTCTCTCTTTCTTTCTGTCTTTTTTTCTCTTTCCTTCCTTCTCCTTCTTTCTTTCTTTCTTTCTTTCTTTCTTTCTTTCTTTCTTTCTTTCTTTCTTTCTTTCTTTCTTCTTTCTTTCTTTCTTTCTTTCTCTCTCTCTCTCTCTCTCTCTCTCTCTCTCTCTCTCTCTCTTCTCTTTCTTTTTTTCTCTCTCCTTTCTTCTCTTCCTTCCTCCTCTTTTTCTTCCTTCCTTCCTTATTTTTTACATTTTATTTATTTATTTTTAGTCTTGGCTGGATGATAGCCATGTGTTTGTCCCAAGTATGTTTAAGCTCAAGCGATGTACATCACCTTAAAGAAATGAGACGCTAGATACCCGAAGGGATAAATGCATAAATTGCCATAGCTTGTGTGAGTGAAGGATAGCAACCCCCTCAAAACGTTAAAACTTTAAAACCAGTTTAAGCGACGGGCTGTCTTAGTAGGGACAGAAACTGCACAGAAGTTTTCTTAGCTACCTGTTGGAAACTGAGAGTCCTGATTGATTTATCTGAAATGCATATCAACACAATGGCATGTTGTTAATAGTTCATTCCACTAGATTTAAAAAAAAAACACCTTGCCAAGCAAGCTCGTTGTAATACAGTAGCACTGGCTACAAATACGATTTTTATTCCCTGGAGCTCCAGGAGGCATGACTCATAACACTTTAAACTTTTTTCCCCGTGGACTGGAATATTTTGAAGCTTAAGATTTAAAGGTAGACTATTTCCAAGATCTGGTAATGTGATGGTCAGGAGGACATAATAACAGAATAAGAGTTGGATAGGACCTTTGGAGGTCTTCTAATCCAACCCTGTGCTCATGCAGGAAATCCTACACCACTTCAGACAAATAACTGTCCAATCTCTTCTTAAAAACCTCCAGTGATGAAGCACCCACAACTTCTGGTGGCAAGCTGTTCCACAGATTAATTGTTCCCACTGTCAGGAAATTTCTCCTTAATTCTAAGTTGCTTCTCTCTTGGGTTAGTTTCCACCCGTTGCTTCTTGTCCTGTCTTCAGGTGCTTTGGGGAATAGTTTGACTCCCTCTTCTTTGTGGCAGCCCCTCAGATATTGTTCTGACCCACGCCCCTTTTCAACAAATCAAACACAATCCAAAGGGAACAGAAACCTTTTAATGCTTCTGCAAAATAATTAACTGTGATAAGCACAAGCCTTGCCAAAACTGTGTGAGGCTGCCAAGAATAACAGATAAGAAATATTTTACCACGCAAGAGTCTTCAAATACCAACTTAAGATACTGTAATGTCCACAAGGCTGAGTTTCAAAACGTCTTTGCCTTCTGCAAAGTATGTTCGTTTCACAGCTGGCTTTTGTCTTCTTGAAGTAGGGGCTATCACCTTGCAGCCTTACTCCTGGTCACCCGTGCTGTTGTAGCTGCTCTTTCCTACGAGCAATCCTGCGTGCAGGTACTCTTAGCATAGGCTCCTCAGGAACCTCCTCATCACTGCTTCCAGCCCCCACAATCTCTGAAGGCCGCAGTCCACTCCCTGATGGTCCTGTCCCCTCATCTGAGTCCTTGATCTCCTCCTTGATTGACAGGCTGTTCATTGGATGACCATCTGAAGTTATAACACCATTGAAAAAAAATGACTTATAACCGTCCTCGCACTTCCAATGGTCCCCATGGTCACATGATCAAAATTCGGGCACTTGGCAGCCATATATTTGCAGCATCCTAGGGTGAGGGATCAGCAGTTGTGCCCTTCCCAGCCAGATTCTGACCAGCAAAGCCAATGGGGGAAGCTGGACTCACTTAACGACTGCCTGATCCACTTAACAACTGCAGTGATTGGATTAACAACTATGGGAAAAGGTGGTATAATTGGGCGCAACTTGCTTAACCACCGTCATGCTTAGCAGCGGAAATTCTGTGCAAGCCATCTGGGAAATGGTGAGTTCTAGTTGTGCCTTAGGCATGAAAGCCAGCTGGGTGACTTGGGCCGATCACCAGGAGATGGTGAATTCTAGTTCCACCTTAGGCATGAAAGCTGGCTGGGTGACTTTGAGCCAATCACTGAGAAATGGTGAATTCTAGTTCTGCCTTAGGCATGAAAGTTGGCTGAGTGACTTTGGGCCAATCACCAGGAGACGGGGAGTTCTAGTCCTGCCTTAGGCATGAAAACCAGCTGGGTGACTTGGGCCAATCACCAGGAGACAGTGAGTTCTAGTCCCACTTTAAGAATGACAGCCAACTGGTTGAGTTTGGGCCCGCCCCCTCTCTCTCAGCCGAACCACCTCAGAGGATTGCTGTTGTAGGGAAAATAGCAGGAGAAAGGTATGTTGGATAGGTTCTCTGCCTTGAGTTATTTGGAGAACTAACAGACAGAAAATAAAATAAAAATACCTCCTTATCTCAGGTTTTTTTTAAAAAAAAACACCTTAATTTCTTTGTGGTTTTGAGTGCTGTGCAAATACAGATCATTTTCTTAGTTTATGGTTCAAGATGTTGTTGTCTGAATCCGGAGAAAGGATTAATTTCATTGCATGGGTTCCCTGTGAGGGAAATCCACCTTGTTAGCTCCAAAGAGATCCAATAACAAACCCTGCAAACTTCAATCATGGGACAGCGTGGAGAACACGACCAATAACCGCATCAGAATAAATTGTACTTTATTCTGGATTGCTTCATTTGGCTTGATTTCAGCCAAGGTTGTGTAAGGAATCCAACTTCGTGGCTTTGTGCCACCGGTGTTTTTCACGATAAATAAATACTGAGCTACCCTAACGGAGATTAGATTTCAGCAGCTCCTTGGATGTTTGCCCAAGAACCAGATGAAAAATAAAATAAAATAAAATAGAGATTTGCAGGTATTGGACCAGCGTTAAATAAGGCATAAGAGGAAAGCAAAAATTTTTTGACGACCTTGCCACTGTTGTTAAGTGAATCATTTAGTCTTCCCCATGGACTTTGCTCATCAGAAGGTCGCAAGAGGGGACCTTGTGATCCCCGGGACACCGTGACGGTCATAAATATGAACCAGTTGCCAGGCGTCTGAATTTTGATCATGTGACCATGGGGATGATGCAGTGGTCATAAGTGTGGAAAAATGGTCCTAAGTCACTTTTTTCAGTGCCGTTGCAACTTTGGTCACTAAAAGAAAGGTTGTAAGATGAGGACTACCTGAATACCTGTATTAAAGGTATATTGAATTGGTTTCTCACTCTGCTTCTGGGCCCAGTTCAAACTTAGTTGTTACCTTCAGTCCCTAAATCAGTGTCTCTTGACTTTAGCACCTTTAAGACATGTGGACTTCCAAGTCCTAGAATTCCTCAATTTGGAGCACAAATAAAATCAAGAAAATCAAAAGAAAGAAGAAAAGTTTGCTCACTCACAGTAGGTCAAACTACACCGTCAGCTTGATAAAATTCCTTACCCTCCCAGATTTCCTGGGCTAGCCATGCTGGCTCAGGAATTCTGGGAGTTGAAGCCCACAGGTTATCAAGGGAACCATAATTGCTGGCTCAGGAATTCTGGGAGTTGAAGTCCACAGGTCACCAAGGGGCCATAGTTCCCTCCCTCTATCTTTACAGGATACTGATAATCAGTTCCTTGCTTATCTCCTTTCCCCTTGAGAAAATAAGCAACTGCCCCCTTAATTTTTTTTTTTCCTACCAATGTCAACAAGGACAGTTTCAGATGAAAATAAACTGGGAGGCTGGGCTTTTGCTTCCTAGTGGGGGGGTGGAAAAAAAAGTCATTTGCAATTGTGTTTAAAAACTAAAACAGGCGTGCCAAATGAAAAACTAGGAGGATTCTCCTGGATTCTCCTGGTTAGAGTAGAGCAATGGTGGGATTCAGCCGGTTCACACTGGTTCGTGAGAACCGGTTGCTAACTTTCTGAGCGGTTGCTGGAAGAAATCATTAGGGCAGAAGAACCGGTGGTTAAATTATTTGAAGTGTGTTTTTAATTGTGAAAATAACGTTCAATAAAGATGATTTTTAAAAGAAAAAAAAAAGTAGTAGTTGTGCGTGCTCCTATCACTGGAGGTTTTTAAGAAGAGATTGGACAACCATTGGTTTAAAATGATACAGGGTTTTCCTGCTTGAGCAGGGGGTTGGACTAGAAGACCTCCAAAGGTCCCTTCCAACTCTGGTTATTCTGTACAGTTGTGTTGTGATCTCTGATTTCAGTCATTGCCATGGCAGCACAATGGGCCTCCATCATTCACCACCAGCCTGCTTTGTTGCCGTATCTCAGCCCCTTGGAGAAACACACACACGCACACACACACACACACACACACACACACCAGGTTTTGCAAAGGTTATTTTTTTTTGACATTGCTGGTTTCCAAGCCAACCTTCCTTGGTAGATGATTTATGCAGATCAAGACTGCTCGGATGATTAAACCCAAGCTGGGAAGGAGAATTGTAGGACTCTCTTCCCACCGAAATAGGAGAAAGAGAAGTAAAAAAAAAAAAACAACACAGCTGCTGGAGACCTACCATCCAGTGCCTTGTGGGGACAACAACTCCCAGGATTCCCAGCCAGTTGGGACTTTGAGGGTAAGGAAGACAGGCACAAGGCAACGGCAACATTCTGTACTTAGCTGAGTTTTTTTTCAACCCAGTCTTTATTATTGTTTGTAAATAACTCAAGGGGGGAGAACATATCCTAATATTACTCCTATTTTCTCTGCAACAACAACCTTGTGAGGTGGGTTGAACGGCTGAGGGAGAGAAATGACTGTTTCAAGGTCACTCAGCTGGTTTTCATGTTCTAAGGCAGAACTAGAATTCACCATCTCCTGGTGATTGGCCCAGAGTCACCCAGTTGGTTTTCATGCCTAAGGTGGGACTTGAACTCCCCACCTCTGGGTTTCTAACCTGGTAACTTAGCCGCAATGCCATACTGGCTCTTAAGAAAATTTAAGGCACTTTTAAGGCAGGATTTGAGCATTCCTAGGTTGTGCTTGCTGATTGTGAAGGTTGCGACTGCTGATAATCTGTGGCAGCGTTTTTCAGTCTTAGCATCTTTAAACCGTGGGGACTTCGACTCCCAGAATTCTCCAACCAGCACAGATGAATTCTGGGAGTTGAAGTCCATATATCTTAAAGGTGCCAAGATTTGAGAAACACGAATGTAGGGCTTGGGGTGTTGGGAAAACTGTAACCTTGAAACGGAAGTTTCTGAAAACTTCAATCCCCAGCAATCTCAATCAATATAGTGAATAGGGAGCATGCTGGGAGTTGTAGTTCAAAATCTTCTGGAGGACCTGAGGTTCCTGCCCCTGAAGCTTTTAACCATAGAGTAATGGCTATATCTAAACTGAGCCAGCATGTTAGCTGGTTTAACGATAGAAGATGATTTCTGGGGTGGGAAAGGGTTAAACTAGATGACCTCTATACTCCCTTCCGATCCTTACCTTGTGTGTTTCTTGCCTACTGTATGCTTCTTGCCTGACTCCACTCAAGTTGACCAAACCCAGGTGAAAAAGACAGAATAACAAGATTGGAAGGGACCTGGGAGATCTTCTAGTCCAACCCCCTGGCTCAAGCAGAAAACCCCATAACATATCAGACAAATGGCGCTTCAGTCTCTTCTCAAAAACTTCCACTGATGGAACACCCATAATGTCTGAATGCAACCTGTTCTATTGATCGATTGTGTACTGTGTAGATGAGGCAAATTTGCCCCCAATTTAATGCCCTGTGAATTTTGGCTGACTTTTCTTAAACAATTCTGGTCATCTCCCAAATTAATGTTGGCTGAAAATCCAGCAAGGTCTGGGCCTAGTCTCAGAAATGGCAATGACTCAAATTGAGTAGGCGTTGAAAGGTCTTTCTTTCTTTCTTTCTTTCTTTCTTTCTTTCTTTCTTTCTTTCTTTCTTTCTTTCTTTCTTTCTTTCTTTCTTTCTGCCTTTTTTCTATCTTTTTTTCTGTCTTCCTTTCTTCCCCCTCCCTTCCCCTTCCTCCCTCATTCTTTCTTTTTCTCTTTCCTACCTTCCTTCCCTTTCTCCAACTTTTTCTTTCTTTCTTTCTTTCTTTCTTTCTTTCTTTCTTTCTTTCTTTCTTTCTTTCTTTCTTTCTCCCTCCCCTCTCTTCCTCCCTCCCCCTTTCTTTCTTTTCTTTTCTCTCTTTTTCCTTCTCTTCCCTCCCTTTCTTTCTCTTTTCTTTCTGTTTTTTCTCTTTCCTTCCTTCTCCTCCCTCCCTCTTCTTCCTTCCTTCCTTCCTTCCTTCCTTCCTTCCTTCCTTCCTTCCTTCCTTCCTTCCTTCCTTCCTTCCTTCCTTCCTTCTCTTCTCTTCCTTCCTTCCACTTTCCTTTTCCTTCTCTTTCTTCCCTTCCCCTTCCTTCCTTCCTCTTTCCTTTTCTTCCTTCCTTCCTTCCTTCCTTCCTTCCTTCCTTCCTTCCTTCCTTCCTTCCTTCCTTCCTTCCTTCCTTCCTTCCTTTCCAGAGGATGTTTGGGGTAGGTTGCATTGTTGCTAAAATGCAGTAATTCCTAGATATGCCTCAATTGCTCTCTTACTGAGCATCTCTTTCAGCAGCACACCTCTGAATGTGCTCGTGTTTGAGGAAAAGGCACGTTGTGGTTGCGTGTCCAAAAAACATCTTGCCCAGGAAGAAATCTTGTTGGTTGCAAAAACACACACCTTTTGCCGCTTTTAATTTTGCGTCCCTCAGATTCATATTTCCCTGACCCAAGTCCCAATCATTAGGAAATGCTTACGTGCTGTGCCAAAAAAACAACATTCGGCCTTCAGTTTGTTTGACAACATACAACAACCATTGCAGGAATTGGGAACTCCGGCAACTTGAGCGATTGGTCAATGGATAACTTTGGGAGATTTGCGGAGGTGAAAAATCTACTTGCAAACACGCCATTTCTATTCACAGTCTGTTTATGAGGAGGACAGATTGACCTCCTCTTCCTCTAAGGAAGTAGTGTCAACACTTGGCTGGATCTTCTCTAATCTATTTCCTTCTATTGTTTATCTGCTTCTGGGCTGTTAAATTAACCTCACTTGAAGCCTTTTCCCATTTACACCTGAGCATGGCTGAAAAGGTGTCCATTTTAACCCTGCTCTGCTTTTTAACACTGCTATGTACAGAATAACAAGAGTTGGAAGGGACCTTGGAGGTCCTCTAGTCCAACCCGCTGCCTAAGCAGGAAACCCTATATGGGTAGACCTCGACTTAACCAGAGTTCATTTAGTGACCATTCCAAGTTACAATGGCACTGAAAAAAAGAGACCTATGACAATTTTTCATACTTACAACCATTGTAGCATCCCCATGGTTACGTGATTTATGTTGGGATGCTGGACAATTGACTTATACTTATGACAGTTGCAGTGTCCTGGGGTCATGTGATTCCGGCAAGCAAAGTCAATGAGAAAAGTTGGCAAGAAAGGTCATAAAATGGGGCAAGACTCACTTAACAGATTTCTCACCTAGCAACATCAATGTTGGGCTTAATTGTGGTCGTGAGTTGAGGACTACCTGTACCATTTCAGACAAATGGTTGTCCAACCTCTTCTTAAAAACCTCCCGTGATGGAGTATCCACAATTTCTTGAGGCAAGTTGTTCCACTGATCAATTGTTTTCACTGTCAGGAAATTTCTCCTTAGTTCTAGGCTGTTTTTTTTTCTGTTAGAAATTCTGTTTATATACAGCACCACAGATCAAACAAAGAGTACAGTCACCATGTGCTTTACTGCTTAGCTGTTCAACTTAATAGGAAACTCTACCTAGGGTAAAACAACGAACTTGTAAACAATGCCATTCACTGGCTGAGTACTTTGGTAGTTGTTACAAAAAGTTACTTCCTATCAGCGCATTCCAACACTTCCCTTGTTAGTTTCCATCAAGAGAACCAACCTAGAACTTAAGAAATTTAATTGTGACAATTGCCAAGCATCTGAATTTTGATCACGTGAACGTGGGAATGCTGCAACAGTCATAAGTGTGAAAAATGGCCATCATTTTTGTTGAGGGCTACCTGTAATGACTTACAGTGGGAATTCTGCTCCCAAATGTGGTCGTAAGTCGAGGAACACTGCATGAGGCTCCAGAGTAAGCATTGCTTTGGACCAAGTGCTCTTAGCTTGAACCACACAGATTGAGGTGAACCTGTTGTTCTTTGTTGTTTAGTCGCTAAGTTGTGTCCAACTCGTTGTGACTCCCATGGCATGTCCTTCCAAAGGGGAGCCAGGGTCGATCCCCTTGAGGATCGACTGATTGGATCTCCTCGCAGTGCAAAGGAGACGACACTCAAGAGTCTTCCCCAGCGCCCACAATTCGAAAGCGTCAGTTCTTCGGCGCTCAGCTTTCCTTCTGGCCCGCCTCTCACGGTCGTACACACTAGCGATGGCCAAGTAGGGAATTAATAGTTAATGGTTAGTAGGGAATTCATTAATTAGTTAGTAAGGAATGTGGAGAGTCACATTCAAAGCCTCGGGAAGGGATCCGTTGGGGAAGCCTTTGGAAATCACTCAATGGACCGAATTCTTTTCCTTTTCTCCTTTCAGGGACCGGTTCCAGCATCTTGTCGGCCCTTCAGGATCTCTCTTGGCTGTCCAAGTCAAAAGTGGAGAAGCAACTGCAGATCATTTCGGTGCTGCAATGGGTGGTCTCATTCCTTATGATGGGTAAGGAGATCGTTTTGTCTTTTTGCTCGAGACTTTTGGGGTGGTGCCTATTGGGAGATAGGGGTGCATGGATTACTAAAGATGTCTTCAAGAAAGACTGGACTAGACAGACCAGACCAGACCAGAAATGAAATAATGGAATGGAATTGAATGGAATAGACAGACTAAAAATAACAGAAGGAATAGGAATAGAATAGAACAACAGAGTTGGAAGGGGTATTCAAGGTCTTCTAGTCCAACCCCCTGCTCAAGCAGGAGACCCTATAACATTTCAGACAAATGGTTGTCCAATCTCTTCTTAAAAACCTCCAGTGATAGGAGCAGCCACAACTTCTGAAGGAAAGTTGTCCTACTGGTTGATTGTTCTCGCTGTCAGGAAATTTCTCCTTAATTCTAGCTTGGTCTTCTCCTTGGTTAGTTTCCATCTGTTGCTTCTCAACCTGCCCTCAGGTGCTTTAACAGAAACTAACAGAGTTGGAAGGGACCTTGGAGGTCTTCTAGTCCAGCCCTTCTCAGGCAGGAGTCCCTATACCCGTGATGGCAAACCTATGGCATGTGTGCCACAGGTGGCACGCAGAGCCATTTGTGCGGGCACGCAAGCCCCAGCCAAACTTACCTGCACTGCGCATGCGCATGCCTTCCAGGTGATTTTTGGGTCTCTTGAGGCCTTTTCCGGCCTCCCAGAATCTCGAGGGAAGCCTCTGCAGCCTTTGGAGGCTGAAAAACAGGCCCGTTTGTCACTTCCTATATTTCCAGAAATACCAGAAGTGACAAAACGGGCCCAGTGCAGTAAGGGGGTGGCGGGAGGGCATCATGTGCGCATGCACAGGAGGCGTGGGGGTGCAACATGCATTGCCTTCTGAGTGCTGGCATGTGAGCATGTGCCCGCGAGCGTGAATGCAACTGTTGGCATAGGAGCCCAAAAAGGTTAGCCACCACTGCCCTATACCATGTCAGACAAACGCTTGTCCAATCTCTTCTTAAAAAAACCCCAGTGATAGGAGCGCTCACCAAATGGCTCTTTGAGTGTTTAAGGTTGTCAACCCCTGCCCTATACCGGTGGTTGCCAACCGGTGGGCCGGGGACCACCGTTGGTCCGCAAGAAAATTTTGGTGGTCCACAGAGAAATGCCCCTCCAAGCCCTCCCCCAAAACAATTAATGCAGGCTGCGTGGGAACACAAGGCCGCGCTGCCCACATGGCCCACCCTCCCATTGGCGCCCACCCTTCGGCTGAGTGCAAACCTTACCTTGAGTAGAGCCACGCGAGCTGGAACTGGAAGGTAAGACCAACGGCGGGGGAGAGAAATCCGCCCCGGGGTGGCTCGCTGACGTTGGTGGAAAAGTCGGTCCCATATTCCAGAGCTGCTATAGTCACAAGACTGGCGCTTTGGTCATCCCGGAGCAGCTCCTCCTCCAGTCCCTGGTAGGCCGGTGTACCTGGGTGGAGGAGCAACTGATCTTTATTTTTATTTTATTTTATTTGTCAATTGTTTACAAGATAATAAGTATAAGTGTATACATAGTTATGAATACATGAAATGGGTACATATAAGAAAAATAAAAGAAAAATAAAAGAAACAATAGGACAGGGACGGTAGGCACGTTGGTGCGCTTATGCACGCCCCCTACAGGCCTCTTAGGAAAGGGGTGAGGTCAATAGTAGACAGTCTAAGGTTAAAGTTTTTGGGGTTTGGGGAAGAAATCACTGAGTCAGGTAGAGTATTCCAGACATTGACCACTCTGTTGCTGAAGTCGTATTTCCTGCAATCAAGCTTGGTGCGGTTAACCTTGAGTTTGTATCTGTTGTGTGCTCTTGTGTTGTTATGGTTGAAGCTGAAGTATTCATTGACAGGTAGGACATTGCAATGTATGATTTTATATACCATGCTTAGGTCAGACCGAAGACGGCCTAATTCAAGGTTTTCTAGTTCTTGAATTTTTATTCTATGTTGTATCTTGTATGACCAAAGGGCCAGTCCTGTGACTCCTGCAGCTCTGGAATAAGGGACTGACTTTCCCACCCACGTCAGCCAGCCACCATCAGTCAAAATCCATATTAGAGGTCCGCGGGATTTAAAATTATGAGTTTGGTGGTCCCTGAGGTCCAAAAGGTGGCCGGCCCCTGCCCTATACCATTTCTATACCATTTGGTAATGATAATGGAACACACGGGAGCTCTAATTCTTTTCTCTCCCAAATTCAGACCCTTTCTCCTTATTCAGTTTTATCTAAACCTTGGATAATGTCCCAAAATTTGCGGGTAAAAAGGGGAGGTTAAGTGCTTGTACCGAGCCAAAGGACCTGGACAACAAAATCCCAATTTTTATCTATCCCGTGATCCAAAATACGAGTGTGACCGTGACTTTTCAAGGCCATTGTGTGTGTGTGTGTGTGTGTGTGTGTGCGGGGTGGGTCAAAGATCCACCCCTGCTTGGAACAAATGGATTTTCTGTACGCCTCAAAACTTGTTTGCGGAAAATTTGGCTTCGTGCCCTCTCTGGTGTTTTTTTCACCCTCACACGGATAACAAAATCTCCATGTCTGGCCCCTTTTTCCTTTTGAAAAGGACCGAGGGTAACTTCACGGGTAGTCCTTAACGTGGGACCGTTCGTTTGATCTCGATTCAAATTTATGACGGCTTTGGAAAAAAACGCCTTCCCTGTATGACGGTCGCACAAAATTCAAAAATTTTAGCAACAGGTTCTCTGCCCGGTGGCTGGGTGGGCGTGGCTATGGTGGGCGTGGCCTAATTGGCCTCCTGCATCGTGGCACGGGGGGGGTGTTTTCGCCCTCCCCGGGCTCCAGAGGCTTTTCTCGAGCCTCCAGGAGGGTGAAAACGGCCTCCCAGGGCTACGGAGGCTCTCTGGAAGCCGGAAACAGGCCCATTTCCGGCCTTCCCAAATTTCCAGAAGGCCTGTTTTTCAGCCTTCCTGAGCCTCTGTGTGCGCCCTGCACTTACCTGGGATCCAAAATGGGCCGCGGAGATTCCTGAGAGGGGCGGGGAGGGGTGGGCAGGGCCAGCCAGGGTTGGGATCTCCTGGTTCACTGAACCGGCCAAAAAAATTAGCTAACGGTTCGGTACGGATTTGCCCAAACCGGGGAGAACTGGTAGCAGCCCAGTCTTGGTTACAGCATCCTGAGGTCATGTGACAGGGATTTGGGACCGGTTTCCAGCAAAAAGACATCCATGTGGGGATTCTGGATTGGTTTAACGACTGGGTGATTTGCTTTAATGGCGGATGTAAAAAAAAAACAACCCAGGTGTATCATCAGATCTGGTCACATGATAATTTAACTTATGACCTCTGTGACTTACGAGGGAAATTCCACTCCTAACTTGTGGTTGTAAGTCGAGGACTACAATTGAGCCTGGAATTAGTCCTCGACTTGACAGCTATTCATTTAGTGACCGTTTGAACGGCCCTGGAAAAGGGGCTTAACAACCGTTGCAGCATCCCTCGTGGTCACGGGATCAAAATTTGGATGCTTGGCAGCTGCCTCGTGTTTATGACAGTCTCAGTGATCCCCTTTTGCGACCTTCTGAGGAGCCAAGTCCGCGGGGAAGCCCGATTCACTTAACAACCACGTTGCTCCCTTATCAACCGCAGTGATTCACTTAACAACGTGGCAAGAAAGGTCGTTAAAAGAGGGGCCACTTAACAAAGCTCTCGCTTAACAACAGAAAACGCGGGCCCCAATTGTGGCCGCTGAGCGGAAGATTGCCTGTAGATAAATACTTTAGAGAAAACACGTAATCAGATTCAGAAGGGATCTTGTAGGTCATCTAGTCCAACCCCCTCCCACCCAAGCAGGAGACCCTACACCATTTCTGACAAATGGCCGTCCAGTCTCTTCTATGAAAGCTTCCAGGGATGAAGCTCCCACAACTTCCAAGGGAAAGCTGTTCCATTCCAGTTGTGGTTTATTTACCTGGCCGACTTTGTGAATTGCACCTAGGTGCAGGGTCTGTGAATAAGGGGAGCGTCTAGATTGCTGTGCCTAGACAAACCCCCCACCACCACTCACAAAATTCCTGGGCCACATCCGAAAAAAATTGCTTAATAGTGAGTCATTTTCCTTTATTTTTATTTTTTTAAACAAGGTGCTTGTGCTATAATTCCCAGCTCGTGTGATCTTTGCCTGGAGAATTCTGGGAGTTGAAGTGCAACAATATTTTTTTTGTGGGCGGGGGAAATTATTTGTTAATGCCACCCTTTCTTTTGGCCAGTTTAAGCTGCCCTATCCTTGGTAAAATGACCCAGAATGTGTTTCTCTTTACTTGGGCAACCAAAACCCCTTGGCAGAGAAGATTGTTAAATAAATAACGTGGCATTTCTCAAACCATGGAAGGCAGCCGGGGATATTGAGCTCTCATGCCATCTTATTAGAACATGGCATGGCCCAAAGGATCAGTATAACGGGGTTGGAAGGGGACCTCAAAGGTCTTCTAGCCAACCCCCTGCCCAAGCAGGAGACCCTATATACCAGTGGTGGCTAACCTTTTGGGGCTCCTGTGCCAAAAATGGTGCGCGCACTTGTGTGCCAGCACCCAGAAGGCAATGCACCCTACGCATGCACGTGCAATCCTCACCCACCCCTGCCACCCCCTTATCTGCACTGTGCCTCACAGCTGATTTTCGGCCAGTTTGAGGCCGTTTTCGGCCTCTCAGAGGCTTCAGGAAGGCTTCTGCAGGCTTTTCAGGATGAAAAAATAGGCCTGTTTCGTCACTTCCGGTATTTCCGGAAAAACAGGAAGTGATGAAATGGGCCTAGTTTTCGTCCTGAAAAGCCTGTAGAAGCCTTCCTGAAGCCTCTGGGAGGCCTAAAAAAACCTCAAACTGGCTGAAAATCAGCTGTGAGGCTCGCGCATGCGCAGTGCAGTAAGTTTGCCTGCAGCTCGCATGCCGGCACAAATGGCTCTGCTTGCCACCTGTGGCACGCGTGCCGTAGGTTTGCCATCACAGCTATGTACCGATCTGAACAAATGGCTGTCCGATCTCTTCTTTAAAAAAGCTTCAATCGCCAGCAACCTCAGCCAATATGGTGAACGGGGGTGGGGCAGGCATGCTGGGAATTGTAGTTCAGCATCTTCTGTCCCTGAAGCTTTTAACCGTGGCTATATCTAAACTGAACCAGCATCAAATTGATTTCGTGATGGAAATAGATTTCTGGGGTGGGAGTGGGATGGATTAGATGACCTCTGTCCTCCCTCCCGATCCTTCCATGTTCTATGTTCCTTGCCTGTGTGGGAGATGGCATTTCTCAACCCAGGTTGACCAAACTGGGTTGAAAAGGACAAAATGACAGAATAACAGAGTGGGGAGGCACCTCGGAGGTCTTCTAGTCTAACCCCCTGCCCAAGCAGTATACCCTACACTATTTCAGACAAATAGTTGACTAATCTCTTCTTAAAAACATCCAGTGATGAAGCAAAGACAATTTCTGGAGACAAGTTGTTCCACTGGTTAATTGTTCTCCCCATCAGGAAATGTCTCCAGATTTCTAAACTGGTTAAAGTAAAATTATGTGCCAAGATGCAGCTGTAATGATTTGCAGGTTTATGACAACCTGCTCAGGGTATTTTCTGGCTGTGATGTTCGCAAAAACATTTAACTCTTTTTGTTGTACAAAAGCTTGGAACCTTTTATTTGATCTGGGAAGGTAGTTTGAAGAAGGGGACACATTTGAAGCTCCAGGGGTGCCCTCCAGATTCCCTTGCCCAAATCTGTCCCAAATTACACTTGGATTCAGGTGGTCCTTGACTTATGACATATTTGTTTTGCGACTGTTCGAAGTTGCAACGGCCCACTGTGACTTCCCACTGGTCCTCGCACTTAAAACATCACGTGATCAAAAGTCAAGCCCTTGGCAATTACTATGTATTTACAATGGTCACATTGTCCCAGGATTATGTGAATGCCATTTCAATCAATCAATCAATCAATCAATCAATCAATCAATCAATCAATCAGAAGGGACCTTGAAGGTCTTCTAGTCGAGCCCCCTGCTCAAGCAGGAGAACCTAGACCCTTTCAGATAAGTGACTGTCCAGTCTCTTCTTAAAAACCTCCAGTGATGAAGTGCCTATGATTACGAAAGGCAACTTCTGTTCCACTGGTTAACTGTCCTCACTGTTAGGAAATTCCTCCTCAATTCCAGGTTGCTTCTCCCCTGGATTAGTTTCCATCCATTGTTTCTTGTTTTGCTTTCAGGTGCTTTGGAAAATAAATTGACCCCTCAAATACTGGAAGGCTGCTGTCATGTCCCCACCTAGTCCTTTTCTGCAGACTGGCCAAACCCAAATCCTGCAACCATTTTTCATATGTTTTAATATCCATAAGAATGGAATGGAATGGAATAGAGAATAGAATAGAATAGAATAGAATAGAATAGAATAGAATAGAATAGAAAAGAATGGAGTGGAGTGGAGTGGAATGGAATGGAATGGAATCGAATGGAATGGAATGGAATGAAATAGAGAATAGAATAGAATAGAATAGAAAATCAAATCGAATCGAATAGAGAATAGAGAATACAATAGAGAATAGAATGGAATGGAATGGAATAGAGAATAGAATAGAATAGAATGGAATGGAATGGAATGAAATAGAGAATAGAATAGAATAGAATAGAATAGAATAGAATAGAATAGAATAGAATAGAAAATCAAAATTGAATCATCGAATCGAGAATAGAGAATAGAATAGAGAATAGAATGGAATGGAATAGAGAACAGAGAACAGAATAGAAATAGATGATAGAATAGAATAGAATAGAATAGAATAGAATAGAATAGAGAATGGAATGAGAATGGAATGGAATGGAACAGAGAACAGAATAGAGAATAGAATAGAATAGAATAGAATAGAATAGAATAGAATGAATAGAATGAATAGAATGGAATGGAATAGAATAGAGAATAGAAGAGAAGAGAAGAAAAGAGAGAATAGAATAGAATAGAGAATGGAGTGGAATGGAATGGAATGGAATGGAATAGAATAGAATAGAATAGAATAGAATACAGAATAGGATGTAGAATAGGATGTAGAATAACTACAATGAAATTAAGACTAAAAATGAAATTAAGAGACAAAGAAGAGTCGATATATTATAATGTCTGGAGTGCCTGGTATGAATGGTTTAAGAATAAAAAATCAAAATGGCAATTAGGTAAAGAATAGGAAACTATGTAAATACTTCTATCTATTTTCATATCTATCTATAGTTATTTATATATTAAGTTGAAATTGTCTAATGAAAGAAATGCGTATATAGAAAGGTGATAAGGAAATGTAAAAGATGCCTTGACGCTGACATGATGATGTATAAGGTTTTATTTTATGTTTTTAAATTTTGAAAACTAAATAAAATTGACTAAATTAAAAAAATAGAATAGCATGTAGAATAGAATAGAATAGAATGTAGAACAGAAAAGAAAAGAAGAAGAGGGAACTTTCAGATCATCTCCAGGCCTTTAATCAACTTGGTTGCTCTTTTCAGCCCCCTGTCACTTTTTCCTCAGTGCTGTTGTAATTTTGAACCGCTGCTAAATGAACGGTTGTAAGTCGAGGCCTACCTCCCTGTATTCAAAACCCCTTTCCCAAAGAGCCTCCCTTTGACCAAACTGGCACCCCTAGCTCTGCCAGTCTTCATTCAGTGCCAGCCTCAGAATCTCTGGGCTAGTAAACATGTTTATTCCTACAAGGGTTATTCCCTCCTCACCCCCCTCCACCACCCCCCGGGACAAAGTGCAATTAATAAATACATGCAAAGTGCAGTTAATAAATTCCTCCCCGTTGCAGCTCAGGTAGCTTTTTAATTACAGGATCGTTTAGTCTTACCTTTTCCCCAGGTGGGGAGGCTTCCTAGCTTGCCAGTGGGCGGTTGGGATCATTTTCCTTGCCCTCAGCTGTGTGTGGCACATTTATTGTTCCTTTAGGACAGGGTTCAGCCGAGAGGATTGATTCCTTAACGGATGTAAGACCTCGACTTACATCCACAATGGAGCCCAGCCATTTCAGTCGTGAAGCGAGACATTGGTTAAGGCAGTTTTGCCCCGTTTGTTTTTTTTTTACCACGTTTCTTGCCAGAATTGTTAGCTCTGGGTTTTCCCTCCCCCGAGAGAAATCCAAAGATCCATTCCCTGCGTTCGTTAGCCCATTCACATGGCCCAATCAAATCTTCATTCCAACTGGAGACCTTCGACCAGATGCTCTCCCCTCCAGGTGCCGGGCAACATGTCCTTGACTCTCTGAAAAAGAGTGTTGTTGAGTCTCACTAAGAAATCCCCCCTCCCAAATTCCCAGGTACTAAATGTGGCAGCCTCGAAGCTTCCAAGGGGGAAAAAAATGGCTTTTCTGAAGCGGGACATTTGTTAAGGTAGTTTTGCTCTATTTTTTACGACCTTTCTTGCCAGAGTTGTTAAGTGAGTCACTTTACTTGTTAAGTGAGTCCCATGGTTTGTTAATCGAATTGGGTTTGTTTCCCCATTGACTTTGCTTGTCGGAAGGATGCCAAAGGGGAATCACGTGACCCCGGGACACTGCGACCGTCATAAATACGAGTCAGCAACCAAGTGTTTGCCTATTGATCACGTGACCGGGGGTGTGTGCTGCAACGGTCGTAAGTATGAAAAACAGTTCACATTAACAATCACTGCAGCATCCCCAGGGTCATGTGATCAAAATTCAGACACTCGGCAACCGACTTCTATTTGTGACGGTTGCAGTGTCCCCATTTTGCAACCTTCTCACCAGCCAAGTCATTGGGGAAGCCAGATTCCCTTAACAACCATGTGACTAACTCAGCTGCAGGGATTCCCTTAACGCTGGCAGGAAAAGACGTAAAACGGGGCAAAATTCATTTCACAATTCCTAACCACATAATTTTGTGGCTCAGTTTGTGGTCATAAGTCAAGGACCACCTGGATCAGCAATTTTTCTAAGGTGGGATTAGAACTCACCGCAGCTTTGGGTTTCTGGAAAATTCTCTTTGGAAGACAGAAGCGTTGCTGAGAACTTTCGACTCCTCCAACCTGACACTTCGTTTTCCTTTGAGGGAAATCCATGAAATAGGAAATAATTTCCAACCTGGATTAATGTTCTCTTCTCTTCTCTTTTCCTCCAGGTATTATATGCACCATTATCCTACTATATATACTCTGCACAGACTGTTGGATTATAGCAGTTCTATACTTAGTGTGGTACGCCTTCGACTGGAACACTCCGAGCAAGGGTAAGTGTCAGGCCTGCCCCAATCCAATCCCTTAGGAAAGAAAGACCCTCGACTCCACGTGGTTAAATCAAAGGGTTCTTTTACTAAGGACGTTGGTTGCAGTAAAACCAGGCTAGCTCTGAAATCTTCCACGTTTACTAGATAACAAAAATAAGGTGTAGGTTGGGCCACAGTCCATCCCGCCGTGCCACGATGTGTCCGTTTCCAGCCAACCGGAGCTCACCAAGATATTTTGAGAATTTTTCGGGTAGGTTGGAGGACAATCCGTATATTTCTCAAAGTACCTGGTCATAGGTTGGTGATACAAACAGGATTCAACAGCTCTGGTCCTATCTCACCTGTCCTTCCCCCTCCCAATTTCCTATCACATAGCCACAAAGCTTTCCCGCCCTTTCATCCTTCCTTCCAACGTTTGATGGCGAGATGCCTGTGAGGCGCCAAGCCGAACCAGGCGGAGCTGACAGTAAGGAATACAATTTTGCAATTTAAAAAAAGAAAAAATCTGAGAAGGGCTTTTTTTTCTCCCTTCTTTAGGAGAGTTGTGGAGGTAGTCCTCAACGTAGGACCCTAATTGAACCACAGTCCTAACCTGTGATGGTCATTAAGTGGGACATCATATTACTGTGCCAGATTTTGCCACCTTTTTGCGGCAGTCTTTAAGGAAGCCCGTTGTTCCCTGTGTGTTTTTTTTTTTTTCAGAAAGCCGAAGTCAACACCGGTTTTCCACTAAAAAATGTTATAAATTGCAGTCAATCTAGGCACCTTTAAGACCTTCAACTCCCAGAGTTATTCTGCATTTTGTATCTTCAGATGCAGGGTAGAAATTGATGAGAAGAAATGATTTTTTTCCCCAGATATAAATTGAAGGCCAAATATGGCTTTTTCAGGCTTGTGCCTTGGCGTGCATATTTTCCAACTAGCTGGATTCCCATCCTGCTTACAATCTTGGTGAAGGCTGTTGCCTTCTGGCAGAAGATACAGAACAATTAAAACTCGGACCACACGTTTTCCCAGAGCTATAATTGCACTTAACAATGAATTTAAGGAACACCATCAGTGACCACCAGTGCTGGACAGGATTACTTGGTTTGTTGTGTGAATGCTCATGTGTTTTTAAGGGGTGGGGAATTTTGGTGGTTGGGGAGGTGTTGTGTGTGTGTGCCTGTTGAGTCTGGTCTCTGGGTGTTATGTGAATTTCGTTGTATGTATACTGTGTATATACGTACAATGGCAATAAATAATTCAATTCAATACCCATGCTTCACTATGAAACTATGTGGTTGGACTTAGTTTTGGGGGAGGAAAATAAAAGGGGAAAAATTCTGCCTCTGCCTACCAGCATCTGGCTAGTGTCCTGTCAGTATGTGAGAGTTGAGTGCTGTTTGGAAACTGAAACAGTATTTGCTGTGTGAACAAGGAGGAGACAGCAAGGAGCCTGGGCGTGGCTTAGATCAACTGTTCTGTACTAAAGCTGCTTGGTGCTGCTGTGAAACTGAAACAAACTCCTCTGCATGTGTTTTGCATTTGGAGCAGATTTCTTTTCAGCTGGGGAGTGGGAGTAGAACTCTTTAGCATCAGAGCACGTTAATAATAATAATATAGGAAATGCTAATGCTTTGATGGTCATTTCGAAAAATCCTTTCTTAGTGAGCCCCTAGAAGCCGAGAGGAACCTACGGGCCAAATTTCACGTTTGTAGGCTTTACGGTTCAGGAGATTTTGGGACGATGCATGAGGGGTCTTTCGCTCTTATATAGATAGATTTGAGCATCATGGTTAACTAAATTAGCTTCACCAATATATGGCATTTGGCTGCACTTTCCTTGTTTATATATCCTCATCTCTCAATCTTTTCTCTTATATTTTTTTTTTCAAAGCTGGAAGAAGATCTCAGTGGATTAGAAACTGGGCCATTTGGAGATACTTCCGAGATTACTTTCCAATCCGAGTGAGTTGCTGTTGGGATGTCTCTATCAGAGATGACTTCAATGAAGCGTTAAAATGCTTTGGTTTTTTTTTTAAATTTATTTATTTTTTTAATGTATTTGTAGAATTTCTTGGCCACCCATCTTACCACAGAATAGGTCTTGGCTGGCTTACAATCTTAAAAAAGATTAAAAATGATACTTTCACAGGAAGTCCTTGACTTATGACCAGAATTGGGACTGAAACCCGTAGCAAAGCAGCAAGGTCATTAAGTGAGCCGTGGCCGATATTAGGACCCTTTTTGGCCACGGTTGTTAAGTGAATCTCGCTTGTGCCATTGACTTTATTGAAAGCCTCTGGGAAGGCCATAAACGGCAGTCACGTAACACCCCGGAATGCTCCAACCGTCCTAAATACAGGCCGGTTGCCAAGCACCTGAATTTCAATCCTGTGACCATGGGGAATACTTTGATAGTCGTAAGTGTGAGGACGGGTTGCAAGTCACTTTTTTCAGCGCTGTTGTAACTTTGAACATCCATTACATAAACGGTCGCAAGTCGAGGACCACCTGTAGCATGTGTCGTGCTCCTGTGCCCACGTAGGTTAAGAAAGTTTGGGGTGTAATGAATGAGATGGCCGAACTATTAATTACACTTCCCGAGTGGGCCAATATGGAGGAGGTCCTCCAGGCACGGGCGCTGCTGTGTTTCACCGGTCACTTCTACAGGATGGCCAGAGGGGTCGACATTGCGTCAACCAACTCAGCTGGTCTACCAAATGAGATCTATGGTAGTGTTTTGCAATCTTGGCAATTTGAAGAAGTTATGGACTTTTTTTTGTAATATTTTTTTTTTAAAAATTGTATATACAATAAATCCATTCCATTTCAATTGTGCGTCGATTAGGTAGATATTTCAACTACTTAACCATTATTAAGAATATTCTTATCCAACTTAACAATATAACAATAATCACAATCCCTTGTATGTAGTATAAATGAGATCCAATATGTCCATTACATTAGTTTTCTCTTACTGCTCTATGAATATATCTAATCCCTTCTATTTTCTATCCATTGATAAATCCCATAGCATATAATATTCAGATTTTTCTTTTTCTTTCATTTCTAATGTCTGTCTGTTCATTTCTGCACATTCAAATATTTTTTCAATTATTTTTCCCTCTATCGATATCTTATCGCTCTTTCAGTTTTGGAAAAATACAATTCTAGCTGCTGTTAAAACATGTGTAATTAAGTAGCTCTTTTCTATACTATAACCTTCTGGTACTATTCCTAGTAGGAATATTTCAGGCTTAAAATCTATATGTTGTTTAATTATTTTTTCCAATCGTGTGTATTTTAGTCCAATACATTTTAGCTTCTGTACAAGTCCACCACATATGGTAATATGTTCCGGGTATTTGATGACATTTCCAACATTTAATTGATTTACCTTTAAACATTTTTGCTAATTTTGCTGGAGCTAAGTGCCATCTATAAAACATCTTGTGTAGATTCTCTTTATATGCTGTCGATATTGTCAATTTATAGTTCCTAAAAGTTTGTGGACTTCATGCTGGCTGGAGAATTCTGGGAGCTGAAGTCCACAGCCTCTTCAAATAGCAAGGTTGAGAAACAGCGCTTTAATGCTTTTTTATCCAGCACCTTATCTTCAAACATCTTGCTCAAATCTGGCTCGACTTTCTCTTTGTCTGCTCCTCCCAACTTTGACCTTAATTTCCAAACTGGTTGAGCCAGAATTTGTTCGTGTTTTTCTGGAGATTGTGCAAAATAGTGTCGCATCCTTGTGATTGATGTGCAAAAAAAATAGGATGAGAGCTGCTACAGCTTTTTCATTTTTCATTCCAACCCTGGGAAGCTCTTTGCAGTCCATTCCTTATATGACAAATATTTGGAGTGATATCGGGCTGAAAAACTCTGCATTTGATGGACATCTAATGCTGGACTTGTCCCTACTGTGTTACTTCTTACAAGTTCACAGAGGAAATGAAATCACGGTTATTACTGTTGAGCCAGGAACCACCTACTCTATACCTGTATATTTGTTTTTTCTTGCCTAAGTGTAAAACCTTACTTTCCTCACCAGTGAATTGAATTTTCTTAGATGGGGCCCAGTGTTCATCTGTCGAGATCCTTCAGGTATTACAGAGAATAGGTTAACCCCCTGTTCTTTTTGGCAGCCCCTGAGATATTGGAAGGCTGCTATCATGTCACCCTTAGTCCTTCTTTTCATTAAACTAGACATACCCAATTCCTGCAACCATTCTTCATATGTTTTCACCTCTGGTCCCCTAATCATCTTCATTGCTTTTCTCTGCACTCTTTCCAGAGTCTCAACATCTTTTTTATATTGTAGTGACCAAAACTGGATACAATATTCCAAGGGTGGTCTTTACATTATAAAGCGGTATCAACGCTTCCCGTAATCTTAATTCTATCCCTCTGTTAATGTAGCCTAGGATTGTGTTGGCTTTTTTGGCAGCTGCAGCACACTGCTGGCTCCTATTCAAGTGCTTGTCCCTCTCCCAGTTACCGCTATCGAGCCAGGCATCACCTATTCTGTAGATGCGCATCTATTTTTTCTTCCTTAAATGTAGAACGTTACTTTTCTCATCACTGAATTGCATTTTGTTAGATAGTTCAAATCTGTTCAAATCTGTTAAGATCCTTCGGTATCTTGAGCCTTTCTTCTGGAGTGTTGGCCGTTCCTGCGAGCTTGGTGCCACCTGCAAATTTGATGAATTCCCTTTCTATCCCCTTGTGATGACCCGGGGCATGGCACAAAAGCAACCAAGTCACAAAAGTAGGTAAAGTCCCTTTAATACCTCCAACTTGGCCCCCAATGTCCAGTTATCATCGGCTGGAGAAAAAACCCTCCCAAGAACAGTCTTTAAAGGGAAGAAATTCAGTGCGAACCCCAAAGTACCTATAAATTATAAATAAAAACCAACACAAACCACGCTGCAGCAATTAACGAGGCAGGGCTGGATAAGGAATTGCAGAACTCAAAACATAACGAAACATACAGTTGGGAGGACACCAGAACCCAGATAGGACTTGACAAGCAAAGATAATGCATGCTTTGCTTCTAGCAAGGAGCTGTGCACAAACACCTTCTTTATCCTGTTTCCTCAGCTGCAGCCAATGAAGGGAATCGGGGCCTTTTTCTCCCCCGTAACCCACGTTGCTCCCTTATCCATTCCTCCCTGCGTGCCCTAGGATGAAGAAGGAGGTGAGCCTGGGTCTTCCTCTGAATGCCCAGCCGGCCTGTGCCCTTCCCCAGTTTCCTCCCCAGCCACTGGAGCCACACTCCCACTCCCTGTCACCTGCTCAATCTCCCCCTCAGAATCAGATTCCAACAGGGGCATGACACCCCGTATTTAAATTATTGATTAAGATATTGAAGAGTACTGGACCTAAGACAGAGCCATGCGGTGCTCTACTGCATACTTCCTTCCGTGTAGTTCCATTGAGGACTCCATGTTGAGTGTGGTTGATCAGCCAGTTGCGAATCCAACTGGTGGTGATGCTGCCTATCATGAGGAGGTCTTCTAATCCAACCGCCCTGCTCAGTTCAGGAGACCTTATACCAGTCTGGTCAAACGGTTGTCCAATCTTTACTTGAAAACCTCCAATGATTCAAGCAAACTCTTCCTGTGGTAAATTGTTCTCACTTCAGGAAATTTCTCATTAGTTCTACATTGAATATTTCCTTAGTTAATTTCCCTCGGTTGCTTCTTGTCCTGCCCTCAGGGGCTTTGGAGAATAGCTTGACCCTCTCGTCTTTGTGGCAGCCCCTGAGATATCGGAACACCGCTATCAAGTCAACCCTGGTCCTTCTTTTCATTAAAGTAGATGTACCCAATTCCTGCAAGCCAGGGGTGGGATTCAAAAAACTCAGCCACCGGTTCGCTGCCCGGTTGCTGGGTGGACATGGCCCTAGTGGGAGTGGCCTACCAGAACGAATCCAACTGGTGGATTCGTTCCACCAGTGGCCCTGGGAGGACCATTTTTTGCCTTCTCCAGGGTCCGGAGGCTTCCCCCAGGCCTCTGGGAGAGCCAAAATGGCCTCCCTGGGGTCCGGAGGCCCTCTGGAATCTGGAAACAGGCCCGTTTCTGGACTTCCAGAAGGCCTGTTTTTCATACTCCCAGAGCCTACGGTATCCAAAACGGACCACGTGGAGACTCCTGGGAGGGGTCAGGCAGTGCAGGTGGGGCCAGCCGGTGGGTTCAACTACCAGTTCGGTGAACCAGATGTAAATTTAACATCCGGTTCGCCCAAACTGGTCCAAACTGGCTGAATCCCACCTCTTCCGTAAGCCTTCTTACCAAGAAATAGGTTGTGGTCTACATTGTCAAATGCCTTACTGGAATCCAGTTATACTAGGTCCACAGCATTTCACTGGTCCACTAATTTTGTCACTTTGTCCAAGAATGAAATAAGATTGGTTTGGCATGATCTGTTTTTGACAAACCCATGTTGGCTTCCGGCTGTGACGTTGCTTGCTTCCAGGTGTTCGTACATCTGATTCCCTGGATCTTCCTAGGTATTGATTTCAGGCTCATTGGCCTGCAATTTTCTGGATCTGCTTATTTTTCCTTTTTTTGAAGATGGAAACCACATCGGTTCTTTTCCAGCCCTCTGGTAGTTCCCTGGTGTTCCAGGGTCTTTGAAAGATATATGGTTCAGTGGTTTCTGAGATCTTTCGTGGGCTGGGTCAGAGCCATCAAATCCTATACTATGGCAACATATACATGTTGGATTGAAAGACTCGACTAGCTTTTGAACTTCTGCCCTGGGACTTGTTGTCATCTTTATTTTTTAAAAAAAGCTGAATGGTGACTTGTGTTTGGCTCCTCTCAAAGGGCATCCTTTGATCTACAGATTTTCATTTGCTGTAGTCAGGTTTCTCCTGCTCCAGTTATAAAATACAGTGAACTAAGCCCAGACATGACTTATCTTTTGGTGACGAAGCCCCAATTTAAGTCTCAAAGTCTCTGAAATAATTTCTTTGCAACGATGACGGCCATGCTCTGTAATCCTGAACTCCCTCAGGTTGCAGACGAATTCCTCCATGTTGTCCGAGCTTCAGTGATTCTGGTGAACCCTTAAAGAGGTCCTTAAAAGGCAATTTTCCGGGGGGTGGGGGTGTTTATGGAATTCTACCGGTTCGGCCCGATTCGGGGGAACCGGTAGCTCCGAACATCAGCTGGGAGCGAACCGGTTCGCTCCGAAGATCAAGGTATTTCCTTTTTTTTTCCCACCACCGATCAGCTGTTTTCCGAAGATCAGCTGTGCCGTGTGATTTAGATTGGCTAGAAAGCAGGAAATCGTCGGATTTCTTGCTTTCGAGCTAGTCTAAATTGTGCGGCACAGCTGATTCCCCAACCCTCGCGGTTGTACTGCTTCGCCCAGGAGGCAAAAAATGGGTGGGTGGGGGTGCTGTGCGCCCCCCTGTACCCTGTTTTTGCTCCCAGGAGTTCTTCCCTGAGGCCCAGTAGGCAAAAAAAAATCACTTATTTATTTAGTTTTGCCTACTGGGCCTCAGGAAACCTCCTGAGAGCAAAAACGGGGTGTGAGGGAACGCACAACATCCCCTCTTCTCAATTTTGCTCCCAAGAGGCTTCCCTGAGGCCCAGTAGGCCCCCAAAAACCCCCAACCTCCCACACCCACCCAGTCACATGACCACTTGGCCACGCCCATCTAGCCACGCCCCCAGAACAGGTAGTTAAAACATTTGCATCCCACCTCTGGGCTTTTTCCTTTTCCTGAGACTGGCAAGAAATGTTGCATTGGGGAGAGACCAGTTAGTCCTCGCCTTATGACCACAGTCGAGCCCAACATTTCCCGTCGCTGAGTGAGACTATGATTGAGTCTTGCTCCCCTGTTACGACCCTCCCTGCCGCAGTCGTTAAGGGATTTGCTGCCAGTTGTTCAGAATGGTTGTGAAATCAATCAAGGTTCCCCACTGACTTCGCAAAAGCAGACTGCGTGACCACTGGGGGCCCTGCGCCCATCGTAAGTACATGCCCTCGGTCAGAAATGGTGTAGGGTCTCCTGCTTGGGCGGTGGGTTAGACTAGATGATCTACAAGGTCCCTTCCAACTCCGTTCATCTGAATAAAGAGACTTTGGAAAAAGTGAGAAGAGCAACAAAGATGATTAAAGGCCTGGAGACTAAAAAAAATATGAGGAACGGTTGCAGGAACTGGGCCTGGCTAGTCTAGGGAAGAGAAGGACCAGGGGAGACAGGAGAGCGGCCTTCCAATATTTGACGGGCTGCCCCAGAGAGGAGGAAGAGGGTCAAGCTATTCTCCAAAGCACCTTTAAAAGACCAGACAAGGAATAATGGATGGAAACTGACCAAGGAGAGATTCAATCTGGAAATAAGGAGGATTTTCCTGACAGCGAGAACAATCAACCCACGGAAGAGAGGTTGCCTTAGGACAGGCGCCTCCAAACTTGGCAACCTTAAGATTTGTGGACTTCAACTCCCAGAATTCCTCAGCCAGTCCACGCTGGCTGGGCGATTCTGGGATTTGAAAGTCCACAAGTCTTAAAAAGTTGCCAAGTTTGGAGACTCCTGCCTTAGGAAGTTGTGGGAGCTTCATCCTCTGAGGTTTTTTTTTTTTTTTTAAAGAAAAGACCGGACAGCCATTTGGTGCCTGGGATGGTCCAGGGTCTCTCCCAGCTTGAGACGGGGTGGTGGTGGTGGTGGTTTGGACTAGATGACCTCCAAGGGTCCCTTTCCAACTCCATTCTTCCGTCTGACTCACTGAAGGTGGAGCAAATTTTCCCTTGACCCATGTCTCTCTCTTTCTCTCTCTCTCTCTCTCTTAGCAAACAGCTGGCCAGTGTTTTAAGGACACGGGACGCCCCCTTGCGCTGCAGGAAGGGGTGGGGTCCCAACATTGTGCATGGCACTGAGACCTCTCCGTGGCTTTAGATGGGCGCAAAAGCAGGCGGTGAGCATGTGCGAAGCGGCTGCGACAGTCCCTCCCGAGAACATGCCTTTTCTCTGCCCGTCCCTTATTGTGCATGAAAGTTGCACGTGTTGGACAGCTGGTCAAACCAGCGCCAAGGACCAAAGGTTACCACACATCGGACTTGTTTGTTAACTTCTGGAGATAAAATATCTCCGGGGAGTGAAGCAATGGATTTTTCCAAGCCCGAATGTAAATTTCCAGTTTGGGTGGGGGGTGGGGGGTGAGGGAGGCAGGGGAGGGGAGAGGTGATCCGGAGGGATCCACCCCAGTTTGGCAGCCTTCAAAGGAAGAACGGAGAACTCGCCAAGCGGCCTCTGGTCTTGTGGACCTTGGGTCTCCAACCAAAGGAGATCGAGCTGCCCAAGGAAACTGAGGTTATTTCAGATAACAGATCATCAGAGTTGGAAGGGACCTTGTAGGTCACCTAGTCCAACCCCCTGCCCAAGCAGGAGACCCTACACCATTTCTAACAGATGACAGTCCAGTCTCTTCTTGAAAGCCTCCAGGGATGAAGCTCCCACAACTTCTGAAGGCAACTTCTGTTCCCTGGGTTGATCGTTCTCCCTGTCAGGAAGTTTCTCCTTATTTCCAGGTTGAATCTCTCCTTGATCAGTTTCCATCCATTGTTCCTTATCTGGCCTTCGGGTGCTTTGGAGAATAGCTTGACCCCTTCCTCCTCTCTGGGACAGCCCCTCAAATATTGGAGCATTGCTATCCTGTCTCCCCTGGTCCTTCTCTTCCCTAGACTAGCCAGGCCCAGTTCCTGCAACTGTTCTTCCTATGTTTTAGTCTCCAGTCCCCTCATCATCCTGGTTGCTCTTCTCTGCACTTTTTTCTAGAGTCTCAACCTCTTTATTATAGTGTGGTGACCAAAACTGGATGCAGTATTCTAGGTGTGGTCTTACTAAGGCTTGAGAGAGTGGTATTAGTACCTCCCTTGATCTCGATTGTATCCCTCTGTTAATACAAGTTAGGATTGCATTGGCTTTTTTGGCTGCTGCTGCACACGGCTGGCTCCTATTTATCTGGTTGTCCACTAAGACTCCAAGATCCCTGTCACAGTTACTGCTGTTGAGCCTGGTTTCACCCAGTCTATATGTGTCCTATATGTGTCCTTTTTCTTGCCCAAGTGTAGAACTTTACTTTTCTCTACATTGAATTTTATTTTGTTAGATATGGCCCGGTGTTCTAGTCTGTCAAGATCCATCTGGATCTTGAGCCTATCTTCTTGGGTGTTGGCTATTCCTGTCAGCTTAGTATCATCTTAGTATCATTTCAGTAAACAGATTGTGTGTGTTGCCGTTGTGTGGAGTTGCTAAACCTTGGGAGTGTCCATCCTCCGAAACTCTATTTTATTTTTGCTTATTTATTGATATCCCGCCTGGATTATGGTTTTAATAAACAGCTCGAGACGGCAAACAGAAATAATATTCCTTCGGCCTTCTGTTTTCCTCACCAGGACAGCCCCGTGAGGTGGGCTGGGCTGAGACAGAGTAACTGGCCCAAAATTGCCAAGCAATTCATATCTAAAGCAGGACTAGAACTCACCGTCTCCTGGTGATCGGACCAAGATCACCCAGCCAACTTTCAAGGCTAGGGAGGGACTAGAACTCACCGTCTCCTGGTGATTGGCCCAAAGTCCCCCAGCCGGCATTTGTGTGCCTAATGTGGGACTAGAACTCACCTACACCTGGTGATTGGCCCAAATTCCCCCAGCCGGTTTTCGTGTGCCTAATATGGGACTAGAACTCACCGTCTCCTGGTGATTGGCCCAAAGTCACCCAGCTGGTTTCCCCGCCTAAGGCGGGACTAGAACTCGCCAGTTGTTCTCTAGGTTTGCTGGTAAAGGTCCCTCCTTCCAGGAATATAATACAAATTAAGATGTCTTCAAACGCCTCTGAAGGCTTTTTGGTAGGGAAACTTATATATTTAAATAAGAATGATCCCAGAGATCTGGTTGGAAACAATTTAAGGAATAAATCCGATGGAGCCAGGAACTTTTTGTCTGGTATTACAGAAGGTTCATCCAGTTCATCCAGTTTGGTTTGGTCTGAGTGTCATTTAAGCTCCAGTAGCTGAAGGGTGAAATTAGAGATCCCTGTGGGTTCTTAAGCTTTGTAAACTGAGATACCTGAACAAGATCTTGTTGCTGTGCTGTTGTTTAGATCCTTCCTTCCTTCCTCTTTGTTTTTTTGTTCTTTTCTTTCTTTCTTTCTTTCTTTCTTTCTTTCTTTCTTTCTTTCTTTCTTTCTTTCTTTCTTTCTTTCTTTCTCTTTCTTTCTTTCTTTTTCTTTCTTTCCTTCCTTCCTTCCTTCCCTTCCTTCCTTCCTCTTTGTTTTTTGTTTTGTTTCTTTCTTTCTTTCCTTCCTTCCTTTCCTTCCTTCCTTCCTTTCCTTCCTTCCTTCCTTCCTTCCTTCCTTCTCTTCCTTCCTTCCTTCCCTTCCTTCCTTCCCTCTTTTTTGTTTTGTTTCTCTCTTCCTTCCTTCCTTTCCTTCTTTCTTTCCTTCCTTTCCTTTTCCTTCCTTCCTTCTTCCTTCCTCTTTGTTTTTTGTTTTGTTTCTCTTTCTTCCTTTCCTTTCCTTTCCTTTCCTTTCCTTTCCTTTCCTTCCCTTCCCTTCCCTTCCCTTCCCTTCCTTCCTTTCCTTCCTCCCTTCCTTCCTCTTTGTTTTTGTTTTGTTTCGCTCCTTCCTTCCTTCCTTCCTTCCTTCCTTCCTTCCTTCCTTCCTCTGTTTCTTTGTTTCTTTCTTTGTTTCTCCTTCCTTCCTTCCTTCCTTCCTTCCTTCCTTCCTTCCTTCCTTCCTTCCTTCCTTCCTTCCTTCCTTCCTTCCTCTTTGTTTCTTTGTTTCTCTGTCTCTTTCCTTCTTTCCTCCATCCCTCCATCCCTCCCTCCCTTCCTCCCCAGATCATACTTTCTAGAAAACCTAAGTCAGACGCCACCGTGTCAGCTCTCCTCCTCTATTCACGGGAAGAGGGGATGAAATAGAGACCAAGGAACGAATGTAAAATGAGCATAAGGTGCAATTCGGCGGTGAGACAAAGTAAAGCTCCCACACTAAAACGAGCAAAACCAAATCCACAGGTACAGAATAGGTGTCACCTGGCTCGACAGCAGTGGCTTGTTGCCCAACCACTTAAGTATGAGCCAGATGGTACTTAAATATGAGTGACTCTCGGTAGTTGATGAGGATATAAAAAAGGAAAACTGTACTCAACAGTAACGCTGTGAAAAGATTACGCAGAATCTAAGTTGGTATTGTTTTCTATTATTGATAAGTTGCTTTTGCAGTGGTGCAGGGGCCTAGACTTGGAGCTCCTGTTTCACAATCAGGAGGCTGTGAGTTCGATCCCAGGTAGAGGCAGATATTTCGGTCTGTCTGGGCCCTCTTGAGAATATATCTGCTGAACAAAACTCTGCACTGGCGACAGGAAGGGCATCCAGCCATTAAAACGCTCCACTAGCTCCATTCAGCCGAGACTCTACCCTGCAAGGGATTATGGGGGTCATGAAATGATGATTGATAAGTTGCTTTTGTTTGGAGCCTGTCAGCCGGGAACAACCCAAACTGCACGCCTAGAATTCACACTAGCTACTTTATTGTTCTCTGCCTATAATGCAAGAATCTCTCCAAATGGACAACTTTTGCCTGGGGAAGAGTAGGGGTGCTATCCAGACAGTACATAGGTCATTGGGAATTGAGATAGTTAAGTTAGAATTGGGAGCTGTCCCCTTAAGGGAATGCCTCATGGTAAATGTAGTTAATGCATCCTGGCAAATGTAGTTCATGTCATGTGATCCTATCTGTAATCCTGATTGGTCACTGAATTGACCCATGGTTGGGTTGGGGGAGTTTTCCTCTACTCCTGCTTGAAGTCAACTATGCAAAGAATGGACATTAGATGGAACTCAACCTAACTGTGAGTTATACCTTGAGGACGCCTTGTGAGCCAATAAAGAAACTTTGTATGGAAGCCTTTTGTAGAGTTGCCTGTCCTGTCTTTATATTGCAGCCGGGAAGAAGAAAGATCTTGCCTACTTGTGTTTATGCAGCAAATCCAGGCTAATTTTCCTCTTTAGCCCTTTTCCCGGTCAGGATGGTCCACTCGCCAACAGAGCTATCAATTTGTTTCGAAAACGAACTTTCATTTAAAGTGTGTTTGCGTCATAACGCGCCGGGAATGAAAGCGACTTCCAATTTCCAATTTCCTGCTGGCTTCCCCAGTGACTTTGCTTGTGGGACGCTGGGAGAGTGTTCACAATCGTGTGATTGTGATTCCATCACAACCGTGTGATGGAAGGGCCACTGCAGTAGCCGGAACTTTGCAAATAAAAGTGGCAAAAGGGATGTGAACATTCTGAAAATTTAAATTCATAGCAGTAAGGGGCCCAAGTATTTTATGTACAATTTAAGTTAGTGGATTTGAAGTAGTTTGATTCAAAAATGGGCTCCTGAGCAATGCAGTGTTTGGGTTAACTGGAGGGGGACAAACAGACAGGAGAGTGTATGTATAGACTGGTCCTCGACTTACAGCCACTCATTTAGGGACTGTTCAAAATTACAACACTGAAAAATGTGATTTATGACCATTTCTCACACTTATGACTGTTACAGCGTCCCTGTCGTCAGGTGATCAAGATTCGGATATGTGGCAACTGACTTGTATTTATGACGTATCCTGGGGTCACGTGACATCCCCTTTTGCGAACTTCTTACAAGCAAAGTCAAGTGGGAAGCCCGATTCATTTAACAACTGGGTGACTAGCTTAACAACTTCAGTGATTCACTTAACAACTGAGGCAAGATATGTCGTCAGATGGGGCAAAATTCGCTTAACAATGTCTCACTTAACAACAGAAACCTCAGGCTCAAATTGTGATTGTAAGTCAAGGACTACTTGGGATGAATCCCAGATATTTTATGCCTTCTTAGTGGAGTTAGTGGGTTTAGGTACCTTTATGTATACCCTAAGGGGGACGCGGTGGCTCAGTGGCTGAGACGCTGAGCTTGTCGATCAGAAAGATCGGCAGTTCAGCGGTTTGAATCCCCAGCGCCACGTAATGGAGTGAGCTCCCATTCCTTGTCCCGGCTTCTGCCAACCTAGCAGTTGGAAAGCAAGTAAAATGCAAGTAGACTAGTACGTAGGTGCAAGGGAAGGTAAAGGTTCCCCTCACACATACATGCTAGTTGTTCATGGCTCTAGGGGACGGTGTTCACCTCCGTTACAAAGCCGAAGAAGAGCCAGCGCTATCCGAAGACGCCTCCGTGGTCATGTGGCTGGCATGACTAAACACCGAAGGCACACGGAACGCTGTTCTCTTCCCACCAAAGTGGTCCCTATTTTTCCACTTGCATTTTCTTTTTAACGTGCTTTTGAACTGCCAGGTTGGCAGAAGCCGGGACCAGTAATGGGAGCTCGCTCCGTTATGCAGCGCTAGGGATTCGAACCGCCGAACTGCCGACCTTTCTAATTGACAAGCTTAGTGTCTTAGCCATTGAGCCACTGCATCCCTATATAAGGCATACATAAAATATATCTTATGTTCAAATACATTTTGTATACCTTATGTATACTTTAAATTAGTGGATTTGAAATAGCTTGATTGCACTGACCTTGGAGGGTACAAGCAGGCAAGAGAGTGTATAATATACATGTTTGTGCGTGTGTTTTTTGCCAATTGAACTCCGATTTTTTTTCCCCCTCTTTTCCTTCTCTCCTTCCCCAGATGATCAAAACCCACAACCTCGCCCCCAACCGAAATTACATTTTTGGCTACCACCCACATGGCATCATGTCCCTGGGTGCCTTCTGCAATTTTAGCACCGAGGCCACAGGTGTGAGCCAGATCTTCCCCGGGATACGTCCGTACGTCACCACACTTACAGGAAACTTCAGGTGGCCTATTCTGAGGGACTACTTGATGACCGGGGGTAAGGAGGAAATACCCCTTTCGTGTTGTCTAGCGATGCAGTTTGTCTTGGGAGGAAAGCCCGTTGAATGTCTCCAGATAGATAGATAGATAGATAGATAGATAGATAGATAGATAGATTCTTAAGTTTTTGCGGGTACTTACATGTATGGTATTCAGCTTTGTTTGGGTATTTTCCCGCGTCATTATAGTTGTGCTTTTAAAGTTGTAGCAACGTTTCGGCAGAATCTCATCTGCCATCATCAGGCTTCTGTATTGTATTCATCTGTGATGGCAGATGAAATTCTGCCGAATTAAGCTTTAAGATTTGTGGACTTCAACTCCCAGAATTCCTCCTCCAGCTAAGATATAGAGATAGATAGATAGATAGATAGATAGATAGATAGATAGATAGAGATGGAGATAGAAGATAGATATTGTAGATTAGGGGTCTTCAAACTTGGCAACTTTAAGACTTGTGGACTTCAACTCCCAGAATTCCTCCTCCAATCATGTTACTTTAGGAAGTCACTAAATGAATTGGTTGTAAGTCGAGGACTGCTTGCATTTCCTTTTTCTTCCCTCTAAAGATCTTTTTTCTCTCTTAACGTCCAGGTCTCTGCCCTGTGAACCGCAGCACCATAGACTACCTCCTGTCTCAAAATGGCACTGGCAACGCGGTTGTCATCGTGGTGGGAGGCGCTGCGGAGTCCTTGAATTGTGCCCCGGGGAAAAACTGTGTGACTCTGAAGCACCGGAAGGGGTTTGTGAAGCTGGCGTTAAGACATGGGTAAGGAGAACGAAGGGCCCCCATTTGTCTCCCCGGCTGGCAATGGTGGCAGGGCCTTCCTTGTAGGCATGAAAGGCGGATGGGTGACTTTGGGCCAATCACCAGGAGACTGAGAGTTCTAGTCCCGCCTTAGGTCTGAAAGGCAGGTGGGTGACTTTGGGCCAATCACCAGGAGACGGAGAGTTCTAGTCCCGCCTTAGGTCTGAAAGGCAGGTGGGTGACTTTGGGCCAATCACCAGGAGACTGAGAGTTCTAGTCCCGCCTTAGGTCTGAAAGGCAGGTGGGTGACTTTGGGCCAATCACCAGGAGACGGAGAGTTCTAGTCCCGCCTTAGGTCTGAAAGGCAGGGGTGACTGGGTGACTTTCTAGTCCGCCAGGTGGGTGACTTTGGGCCAATCACCAGGAGACTGAGAGTTCTAGTCCCGCCTTAGGTCTGAAAGGCAGGGGTGACTTTGGGCCAATCACCAGGAGACTGAGAGTTCTAGTCCCGCCTTAGGTCTGAAAGGCAGGGGGGTGACTTTGGGCCAATCACCAGGAGACGGAGAGTTCTAGTCCCGCCTTAGGTCTGAAAGGCAGCTGGGTGACTTTGGGCCAATCACTAGGAGACTGAGAATTCTAATCCCACTTTAGGCATGAAAGCCAGCTGGGTGATCTTGGGCCAGTCATTCTCTCTCAGCCCATCCTACCTCACAGGGTTGTTGTTGTGGGGAAAACAGGAGGAGGAAGGCTTGTCGAATATGTGCTCTTCCTAGAGTAATTTATAAAAATAACGGTGGGCTACAAATAATTTTTGCCCCCTGCTCCTGTGAAAGAATAGAATAGAATAGAATTATAGAATAGAATAGAATTATAGAATAGAATAGAATAGAATTCAGAAATACAATAGAATAGAATTCAGGAATAGAATAGAATCAGGAATAGAATAGAATCAAGAATAAATAGAAAAGAAAAAGGGATAGAATAGAATAGAATAGAATAGAATAGAATAGAATAGAATAGAATCAGAATAGAACAGAATAGAATCAGGAATAGAATAGAATAGAATGGAATAGAATGGAATAGAATAGAATGGAATCAGGAATAGAATAGAATAGAATTCAGGAATACAATAGAATAGAATTCAGGAATAGAATAGAATTGAATTCAGGAATAGAACAGAATAGAATCAGGAATAGAATAGAATCAAGAATAAATAGAAAGAAAAAGGGATAGAATAGAATAGAATAGAATAGAATAGAATAGAATCAGGAATAGAACAGAATAGAATCAGAATAGAATAGAATAGAATGGAATAGAATGGAATAGAATAGAATGGAATCAGGAATAGAATAGAATAGAATTCAGGAATACAATAGAATAGAATTCAGGAATAGAATAGAATTGAATTCAGGAATAGAACAGAATAGAATCAGGAATAGAATAGAATCAAGAATAAATAGAAAAGAATAAGGGATAGAATAGATTAAGGGATAGAATAGAACAGAATAGAATATAGAATAGAATAGAATAGAATAGAATAGAATAGAATAGGGACCTTGGAGGACTTCTAGTCCAACCCCCTGCTTAGGCAGGAAACCCTACACCACTTCAGAGAAATGATTATCCAACTTCTTCTTAAAAACTTCCAGTGTTGGAGCATTCACAGCTTCTGGAGAGGCCAGGCGTTCCACTGATTTCAACCGTGACTTCAACAGTGATTCAGCTGCTGTTTATTTGCAATTTTGACATTGGTTTCTATTTTCTTCTCCAGGGCCGATCTGGTCCCCATTTACTCCTTTGGGGAGAACGAAGTCTTCAAACAGGTCATATTTGAAGAGGGCTCCTGGTGCAGGTGGCTACAGAAGAAATTGCAGAAGTATATTGGCGTAGCTCCGTGTGTCTTCCACGGACGGGGGGTCTTCTCCTCCAACAGCTGGGGGCTGGTGCCTTACGCCAGGCCCGTGACTACTGTCGGTAAGTGGGAAAAGAGAGATTCCTAGTGTCGAGAGAGGAGAATGTCTGTAGCTTGCGGTTGAACTGGGGGGGATCCTTGGTGCTCTCTGAGCTTGGTGGGTTTTTTGCGAACGTTTCATTACCCAACTAGGTAACATCATCAGTGCTAGAAGGGAGGTGGGTTTGTGGAGAAGAAGAAAGGGAGGAGGAGGAGGAGGAGGAGGAAAATGACTGTGGGTTCCTTGGTGCTTTCTGAGCACAGTTGTTTTCTTGCAGACAATTTCATTACCAAACTAGGTACCATAATCAGTATCAGTGAGGGAGGATTATGGAGGAGGAGAAGGAGAAGGAGGAGGAAAAAGAGGAGAAGGATTAGGACTGTGGGGTCCTTGCTGCTCTCTGATAGTGTTTGTTTTCTTGCAGACATTTCATTACCAAACTAGGTAACATCATCAGTGCTAGTAGGCGATGGGGTTTGCTCATATTCTAGTGCAATTCTTGTAGATTGTAAACAGAGAGAAAACCCACTTTAGGGGCTAACCTATCTTTCCGTGGTCGGTCATGTCCCCTTCTCTCTTTTGCCTTCCAGTCGGCGAGCCCATCACAATCCCCAAAACCGACAACCCGAGCCAGAAGGAAGTAGACTTTTATCACAGCCTGTATGTACAGTCTCTGGCGAAACTCTTTGAGAAGTACAAGACGAAATTCGGCCTGTCGGAGGCAGAGACGTTGGAGATCAACTGACGCGGCACCCGAGCGACGGCGCTTGCGGTCTTGAAATTTGCTGGTGGGCTTGGAAAAACTGGCGCCAAAAGAGGCTCTTTGTGCCAGTCCTATTGTTTTTGTCTTCTGCTCTGTGGAATTGGGGGATCGAGCAAGGATCTGTAGAGAAGATAAAGGAATATTGTCTAAATATTCAAAGATTAGATCTCTCTAAGAGCCAGTGTATGGTTGGGGACAGCGCTGTCTTGCCCCATTAAATCCCCTCATCCCACCTCAGTCTCCAAAGCCGGCCATTTGCTTTTTCCCTCTGCTGCTAATTCAGGGATGCCCAGATTTTTTTCCCTGTTTGAGAACAGGGGGAAGGAAGCCAGCCATCTGGCTAGAGGCCACCATCATCTCTGCAAGAGAGGTCTTTCCTTGAATGGAGGCCTTATCGGCTCCATCGCTGACTTGTGACGTGCCGCAGCTTCTTCTGAGAGGGAAAACGCAAGGAAATGGGGAAGAAAGAGGCCCACTGGAGCAATGGCCCTCCCGATATTTGTTTTCCAGAGAGTCTCTTATTGTATGGTTTTCCTGCCATTTTGAAGCAGGAAATACGTTTAATACTCTACGTTAAGTATCCAGGTAGCTTGAGTGTTTAGCCATTTTGGAAAGAAAGTCCTCCAAATGCCTCCCTGCCCTATTCTCAGGAAATCAGAAGCTATAGCTTGTCCATGTATGTCATTTGCAACCCTTGGGCCCCTCACAGGTCTAAATAGCTGCCCATCCTTCCTGCTTTTAAAAGAAGCACTTATTGCTTCCCGTGAGGAGAATGGAGAACAATACTCATTCCCTCCACAGGTCTTACGCCTACATACAACCTCTCCAACAACATGGAAAACTTCATTTAGTTTTATTTTGCGCTTTTCACAGGAAAACAAACAAACTATTGGTCACAACCCAGTTCTGCCTCATTTTACAACCTCTCGCCAAATGTGAAGTGAAACCGCAGCCATTAAGTCAGTCACACTGTTGCAGGCAGGGGTGGGATTCAAATTTTTAACAACCGGTTCTGTGGTCATGGCTTAGGTGGTGGGCGTGGCTTGGTGGTCATGTTATTGGCTGGACGTGGCCAACTCAATATCACTCACATCGAGTCACGCATCTCCTCGCCTGGCCTCATGACTGTGGGGATGCTGCAACAGTCGTAAGTGTGAAAAATGGTTATGTCACTTTTTTCAGTGCCATTGTAACTTTGAATGGTCCTTCCACACAAGCAAAGTACCAGCAAAGGAGGGAAAAAACCTCCAGAGAAGTTCCTGAGACAGGAAGTCTACTCCTGCCAAGAATGTAATAAGGGTTAACGGAGAGGCAGTTTCTGTAAGCAATACCAGATTGTTTTCTTCCTGCCTTACAGGATTAGCCCAGTAATTTCTTCTAACAACCAGTTCTCCGAATTGCTTAGAATATTAACAACCAGTTCTAGCGAATAGGTGCAAACTGGTAGAATCCCACCCCTGGTTGCAGGGGTCGGTTGCTACCGGTTCACACCGGTTCGAGTGAACTGGGTGTTAATTTTACATTTGCTTTGCTCAACCGGTATTTGCAATGAAGGGCTGGCCCCACCCCTCTCAGGAGTCTCCACACGGCCCATTTTGGATCCCAGGTAAGTGCAGGGCTCGCGTGGAGGGGAGGGTGGAAAACGGGACCCTCCAGAGCCCGGGGAGGCCGTTTTCGCTCTCCCGGAGACTTGAGGAAAGCCTCTGGAGCCCGGGAAGGGCGAAAATGACCCTTCCGCTTGGGTACCGGAGGCCAACTAGGCCACACCCACCCAGCAACCGGGCCAAGAACCGGTTGCTAAATTTTTTTGAGGCCCACCCCTGTAGGGTTGTGAAGGGAATCTGGCTTCCCCCATGGATTTTGCTCGTCGCAAAAAGGGGAATCACATGGTCCCCGGGATACTGCAATCGTCCTAAATACGAGCCAGTTGCCAAAATATCCGAATTTTGATCCAGGGGATGCTGCAATGGTCATAAGTGTAAAAAATAGCCATAGGTCACTTTCTTGCAGTGCCGCTGTATCTTCGAATGGTCACTAGCTTAACATGTTATAAGTTGAGGGCTACCTGTGCTTTTTTTTTTTTTTTTTTAAGAAAAAAAAGCGAAACTACTTCTTCCTCAAAATAATAAGTCCAGTTGCTTTTTCAAAAATTAAAAAAAAAAACCCACTTTTGATACAGCTATGACCTGGATGACTGAGAATCTTCGTAGACAATAGACAGTCCCCCTGTTAATCTGAATAAAAAGACTTTGGGAAAAGTTCAAAGAGCAACCGGGATGATTAGGGGACCGGAGGGGAGGGTGGAAAACGGGAGCCTCCAGAGCCCGGGGAGGCCGCTAAAATATACGATGAACGGTTGCAGAAACTGGGCCTGGCTAGTCTAGTGAAGAGAAGGACCAGGAGAGACAGGAGAGCATCTTCCAATATTTGAGGGGCTGCCACAGAGAGGAGGAAGGAGTCAAGCTATTTTCTAAAATGACTGTAGGCCAGACAAGGAATAATGGATGGAAACTGAACAAGGAGAGATTTAACCTGGAAATGAGAAATTTTTTGACAGTGAGAGCAATTAATCAGTGGAACCGAAGTTGCCCTCAGAAATTGTGGGAGCTTCATCACGTGAGACTTTCAAGAAGAGACTGGACTGCCATCTGTCAGAAATGGTGTAGGGTCTCCTGCTTGGGCAGGGGGTTGGACTAGAAGACCTCCAAGTTCCCTTCCAGCCCTATAATTTCTATTCTATTCTATTCTATTCTATTCTATTCTATTCTATTCTATTCTATTCCATTCTTATTCCATTGCATTCCATTCTTATTCCATTGCATTCTTTGCTGTTCTGATTCTATCCTATCCCATCCTTTCTCCATCCCATTTTAGATTGATGTTTATACACTAGTTGTCTGGTCTAATGTATTTCCTATTTCTAAATGTTTACATGTTGACTGAAGCTATTGTAGAGGAATATATTCAGAGCCAATCCTGCTGACATGTTAACATATGTTTGAATGTTTTGCACTATTGTATGTGTAACCCTTAGCCTTCAAGTATTTTAATTGCCAATAATGACTGAAGCTATAGATGTGCCTTTGTGTAATGCAGGTTTTTCCCCCAAAGTTGGCCACTTTAAGGTGTCTGAGCTTCAAACCCCCAGCATTCCCCAGCCAGCATTTAAGTCTGGACATCTTAAAAGTCATGTCTGGGGGAAAAAAACTGGTGTAATGCAAAAACCCAGGGGCTTAATTAATAAGGTTCTTTGATCCTGACCACGCTACACATATATTCATTTAGAAAAATTAGACTGCTGCAGTCTGTAGACATTTCATGGAGCAGACTGAACATAGGGGTTGGGTGGGAAGATTTTGTATAAATTTATAGAAATAAACATTAAACAAAAATATACTGGTTTACTGCTTATTATTTTCCTGGATTTGTTCTTGAGAAGTTTGGCCTATTAGCAACATTCTTTAGAGGGCAGAAAAATGAGAAACAATAAACCAAAGATAAGGAAAAGTAGGATGCCTCAATTAAGTTTACACCAACATAATTTATTATACTGGTATCTCACCATAGTTTTTCATTCCTCTCTACTTCAACTATGTTGATATATCTCTTCATACATTATTCTTTTAAGCATTTAAATTGTTTTGAGGCTATCATCAATACTACCCAACTACAACCTGCCTCATTTTACAATCTATTTTGCCACAGTTGTTAAGTGAACCATTGCAGTTAAGTTAGTAATGCACCACTTCTGAAGATATCTCAACTTTTCCAGGGAAGGGAGTACATTAGATGCTCTGTCATTGTTGAAGGCATTAAAGAATCTAATAAGAATGTGGGAAGCCATCCTCCCTCCTAGAAGAATGAAATATTTTGAGGAATATTTTAAAAAGAATATTAAAGGGAGAAATGAAGAAACATATTTTTTAGAGGCAGAAAGCAAACCCCACTTTCCTTAATAGCCCACAGCAGATGTCAGCACTTAAGAGATCAAGAGTTTATTGAAAACAAGATAGCTTTATTCATAGGCAAAGCAAATACTGCAGGCAGAAATCCACTCAAGACAGGATATTTTGAAACAAAGGCAGAATGGTAGGATTAGAAGCAGCCATCACCCAAGATCCAACCCAGGACAAAGCCATTAAGCCACAATAAGAATTATTGCATCACCCTCAGAGCAGTCCAAACTTCGACCAAACTTAGCTCATACCTAGGATTTTGTACTTTGCCTACAGAGCCAGCTATGACCCTTACATGACCCCATGGGATGCCAATAGAATGCATGTTCTTGCACAGGAACAGGAGGCTCTAGTGCAAAGTTTAGAGAAGGTATAAAACCCCCTCTCAGCTCCCATTTTGTCAGCTGCACCAGAACCATGTGCTTGGCGGTTCTGTTCATCATTAAGCTTTCTTTCCAATCAGCCTCCATGTCTTTCTCCCAGTTTGGAACTTGAACCAGATGGATATTTCTTCCCACAAGGGGATATCTTGTTGATGACCCCACTATGTCAAGGACCTTGGAGTACTCATCTCTAATCTAAATACCAGAGCCCACTGTAACTACATAGCCAAAAAGGCATTAAGAGTTATTAACCTAATCCTGCGTAGCTTTTTCTCCAGTAATATTGCACTACTAACTAGAGCATACAAAACCTTTGCTAGACCAATACTCGAATACAGCTCATCAATCTGGAACCCGCACTGCATATCGGATATTAATACAGTCGAGGGAGTCCAGAGATATTTCATGAGAAGAGTCCTCCACTCCTCTACTTGCAACAGAATACCTTATGCCACCAGACTTGAACTTTTAGACCTAGACAACCTAGAACTATGCTGCCTTTGGTCCAACCTAAGTGTAGTACATAAAATTATCTATTGCAATGTCCTACCCGGCAATGACTACTTCAGCTTCAACCATAACAATACACAGGCACACAATAGATACAAACTCATGGTAAATTGCACTAAATTTGATTGCAGGAAATACGACTTCAGCAACAGTGTGGTCAATTGTCTGGAATACACTACCTTGGTTTCTTCCCCAAACCCCAAAAACGTTAACCTTAGACTGTCTACCGTTGACCTCACCCCTTTCCTAAGAGGTCTGTAAGGGGCGTGCATAAGTGCACCAACGTGCCTTCCCTACCCTTCCTGTCCTAATGTTCCTTTTTATGTATTCATATTCATGTTTATACTTATACCTGTTATCTAATACTTGCTTGACAAATAAATAAAAATCTCTGAAATGATAACCCAAAGGGGCATGGGTTACCTAATTATTATTTGAATTATTTTGGAAGGCTGTGAGGATTAATTGTGATATCGTTATCCCGATTTAAGCTGTTTTTTAAAAAAAATTTCATGGTATCGTGAACATTTTGTTCCTGCAGCAAATCACTAAAAGTTATGAGATGAAGCAGCTATAAAAATAAACAGAAGATACTGCCAACAGGGCCCATGTTTATTCATTGTGCATTTATGCCATTAACAAAAGTTCTTTGTGGTGGCTGCAGAAAAGCCACACATTTTTAATTCCCATTTTTTTTTGCAAACAGGCAACGCAATGCACGATGGGTGATATAGCATCCCTCTAGTCTAGTCAGGCCGGGCCCGGCCTCCTTCATCTGTTGCTATGGAGATGCGCTCCCCTCCTTTCGAACGGCTTTCCTCACTTGACAAAACACGACCACGTGACCCCTGTCCTCGGCTTTCCCACCCTTCACCTAGTTTCTGTCCATCACTATAAAGCTCCGTCCAATCGCGAAGGGCGTCTTATATATATCACTTTAGGCCCGCCCCTTAAGGAGCACGCCGACCAATGAGGAGCGGGATACGAGTTTGCTATCCATAGAGGCGGTGTTTCCAAATACACACGCACACGTAGGAAGCACCACAGAAGACGGGACGTTTGGTTAGACCGATGTGCTTCGGGACCAATGAGTCCGCACTACCGTAAAGAGGAAGCCCGCCTTCCTCCCCGACGAGCCAATCAGCGGGCGGAGTGTCTCCGTCGCTCCGTCTTCTAATCGCCTCAGCCGTATTGGAAATAACAGGGCTTCGCCAAGAGGCGCGGGAGGTCCTGGAGTCGTTTCGCCGGTCCCGGAAAAAGCGAGCTGGAGGCTTTCAAAGAAGCCCCGGGGGCGGCCCCCGGGACCCTTCGGAGGCCTCGTCGTCACCCTTAACTCTTCCGAATCCGGCGGCGGCGGGGGGAGCGGGCTCAATGCGCACGCGCGAAGGCCTCTCCTGCTCCCGAGCCCTCCGGGCCGCCGCCGGGTCGCCGTCAACATGAGCCAAACCGCTGCCGTCCTGCCCCCGCCGGGTCCGACCTCCCGCTCCATGCATGTGGAGTTGCCGTCTCAGCAGGTCGGTGTTTGCTTGCGGGCCCGGAGGGAAAGTGGGAGGGAAAGGGTTAACCAGCCGCGGGAGCGAGCACGATTCCACGCGCATGCGCCGCTCCTCTTTAGCAGTCGTCCCATCCGGGTGTCTGGAATAGGATGAGAGTGAGCGAGTGGCCCAAGGGTACCCAGCTGACTTTCATACCTAATGCAGAACTAGAACTCACCATCACCTGGTGATTGGCCCAAAGGCACCCAGTTGGTTTTATGCCTAAAGTGGGACTAGAACTCTCCATCTCTGGTGATTGGACCAAAGTCACCCATTTGGCTTTCATACCTAAGGCAGAACTAGAACTCACCATCACCTGGTGATTGGCCCAAAGGCACCCAGTTGGTTTTATGCCTAAAGTGGGACTAGAACTCTCCATCTCTGGTGATTGGACCAAAGTCACCCATTTGGCTTTCATACCTAAGGCAGAACTAGAACTCACCATCACCTGGTGATTGGCCCAAAGGCACCCAGTTGGTTTTATGCCTAAAGTGGGACTAGAACTCTCCATCTCTGGTGATTGGACCAAAGTCACCCATTTGGCTTTCATACCTAAGGCAGAACTAGAACTCACCATCACCTGGTGATTGGCCCAGAGGCATCCAGTTGGTTTTATGCCTAAAATGGGACTAGAACTCTCCATCTCTGGTGATTGGACCAAAGTCACCCATTTGGCTTTCATACCTAAGGCAGAACTAGAACTCACTAACACCTGGTGATTGGCCTAAAGGCACCCAGTTGGTTTTATGCCTAAAGTGGGACTAGAACTCTCCATCTCTGGTGATTGGACCAAAGTCACCCATTTGGCTTTCATACCTAAGGCAGAACTAGAACTCACCATCACCTGGTGATTGGCCCAAAGGCACCCAGTTGGTTTTATGCCTAAAGTGGGACTAGAACTCTCCATCTCTGGTGATTGGACCAAAGTCACCCATTTGGCTTTCATACCTAAGGCAGAACTAGAACTCACCATCACCTGGTGATTGGCCCAAAGGCACCCAGTTGGTTTTATGCCTAAAGTGGGACTAGAACTCTCCATCTCTGGTGATTGGACCAAAGTCACCCATTTGGCTTTCATACCTAAGGCAGAACTAGAACTCACCATCACCTGGTGATTGGCCCAGAGGCATCCAGTTGATTTTATGCCTAAAATGGGACTAGAACTCTCCATCTCTGGTGATTGGACCAAAGTCACCCATTTGGCTTTCATACCTAAGGCAGAACTAGAACTCACTAACACCTGGTGATTGGCCTAAAGGCACCCAGTTGGTTTTATGCCTAAAGTGGGACTAGAACTCTCCATCTCTGGTGATTGGACCAAAGTCACCCATTTGGCTTTCATACCTAAGGCAGAACTAAAACTCACTATCACCTGGTGATTGGCCCAGAGGCATCCAGTTGGTTTTATGCCTAAAATGGGACTAGAACTCTCCATCTCTGGTGATTAGACCATAGTTACCCAGCTGGCTTTCATGTCTAAGGCAAAACTAGAACTCACTATCACTTGGTGATTGGACCAAAGTCATCCAATGATCTTCCAGGGTCTCCTGGTTCCTTAGGCCAGCACCTTAACTACTGTGCTGATATATATCAAAGTGGCTCTAATATTATTTTTTGGACATTATGCTGCCCTATAACACCGGACCAATGAATGTGTGGAATTCCTTCCCCTAATTCACAACCCTCTAAAAGGATGCAAAAGACCAGCTGTCTGCAAGGAAGATAAATCCTTCCATTCCCCACTATCCTGTCAAGAGCCGAAGAAGCTTCTTGGATGAGAAGCGGAATGTCTTCAAAAGAAAAAATAAAGTCCAGCTGCTTCCTGATAAAGCACCTTTGGGAGGGTCCTTCCTCTAATTATGTCTTTATGAAATAAATGACTTCCGTATAGAAATTCCATTGGTATAAAAGGTGCACTAGAGCAGAACACAAGCGATTGATTCAGGCGGCTTAAAGTACACAGTCTTATGTTAGATGAAATCTTTTTTTTATATAATTCCAGCCTAAAGAATGGCTATTGGGAGGGGATTAAAACATGCTGATGCCAGTGCTCTTAATTGATCTCTATAATTTGATCTCTTTCATATTGATTTGTAATTATCCGACACAAAGAACCTATATCATCTGTAAAACAACAATCGTAATTTTAGCCAGCAACTTCATGTGCCTACTGACACTTTTGGATTCCTAGTGTGCTCTGAGCTTGGTTGTTTTCCTACAGAAGTTTCATTATTCATGTATGGATGATATTCCGTAGCCTGGTAACAAAATTTGCAGGAAAACATCGAAGCTCAGAGAACACTCCGAGAAAATGCATAAGCTTACACTTTATTTAGACCAGGGGTGGGGAACTATGGCCCTTTTATGACTTGTGGTTTTCAACTCACAAGTCAGTTGTGAGTTGAAACCCACAGTTGTCAAGTTGGAAGTGCACAAGTCATAAGGGGACCATATTTTTCCACCTGATTTAGACCAACCTGCCTCCTTAGTATCGTTTTAGGTACATGAGGGGTCCTTAAGAACTGAACTTTTTGCAGAAGAGCAAGGACTGACATGGTCTTAACTGAGCCACAGACAAAAGTTTTTTTATAAACTCCTTTAAAATACATGCTGCTTCTGCTTATACCACCCACTACTTTTTTGTCAAATGATGAATGTTCAAAATGATAAGGAGATGTTGGTATTTGTATTATATATCTGTTGACGTTCTAGAATATCATTTTTAATACTTTCCTTAGCCAACTAAAACTATTGTTTGTGTATGTTATATCTCGTGTCAAGTGGAAGGGATTTGTGCTGCTAATTTTGTGCATGTAATCTATATAATTTTTATGTGCCCTACATTTCGTAGAACTGTGAAAAAATATTCCAAGCATTTAAACATTTTAACCTGCCCAATGTCTGACCATTTAATCACCAGACATTTATTAAGCTGAGATAAGTAAAAATTAGGATCTTGATTTAGCACAATTACTTCCAGGTGTTTCCTTAGAACAAGAGGCCAAGAGAGCTCATTTTAATTCTGTTGGTATTTGCCTTACATCTGCTTATAATAGCAGTATTTTTGCATTTTTTCTTACAGCTTTGTTCTGGAGTTGAGCTTGAATGCAGATGGGAAATCAGTAGAGACAGTGTTGAATGCAAGACCTGCCTTGGACAATTTTTTTTTCTGTCAGAAATTGCAGCGTCAGAGCATGGTCAAAAAACAGACTGTCCAGTTATGAAACCTACCTTTTCATCTGCCAGAATGTATTATGAGTTGGCTTAGACAGTCAGTTAAATTTAAGTGCTTAATACAATGCTTGCTTATCTATAACTACTAAAAATTTCATTGGGTTTGTCTGTTTATATCTTGAAGATAGCTCAGACAGTGCATTATACCATAACAATTTTTGAATAAAGATCCCTGATATTTGCTAACTTAAAAGAATGTGTAAAATATCAAAACACAAAATGAATTTTGACCATGTGATTATGGGGACGCTGCAATGATTGTAAGAGTGAAAAATGGTCCTGTCACTTTTTTCAGTGCCTCTGTAACTTCGAACAGTCACTAAACAAACTTGTTAAGTCAAGGACTACCTGTACTCCTGTGGAATGGAAACTGAAAGTAGTGGCCACTGCAGTGTCCCTACAGTCACGTGATTGTGATTTTGAACGTTCCCTGCCTGCTTTCTACAAGCAGAGTCACTGGGGAAACCAGGAGTAAGTTGGAAGTTTCACCCACTCTCAGTGCTTTTTTGCCCACCTGTGGTCATTATGATTATCTGTTTACATAAGTAAATATTAGCTTACCGATTTTTGCCAATAATTATTTTTCTAGTTATGATACATATACTGAGATGACCACATGACCATCCAGCATTGGTGTAAAATATAATCAGCCCAATATTTAATGTTCAGTCTGGTAATGTCAGACTAAGCTGTCTTCCTCCCAAAGGATGACCCAACGGATCACAAGAGTTGCTTAGTTATACGGGTAATCCTCGACTTACAACACTGACTTGTGACCATTTTTCACACAGCATCCCTGTGATGCAGCATCCCTGTGATGACATGATCAAAACTCAGGCGCTTGGCAACTGACTCATATTTATGACGCGGGGTCCTGTGCGATCCCTTTTTGCGGCCTTCTGAACATCAAAGTCAATTGGGAATCCAGATTCACTTAATAACCATGTTACTAAGTTAACAACTGATTCACTTAACAACTGTGGCAAGAAAGATTGTAAAATGGGACAAAATTCATTTACTCAGCTTAACAGAAAGGCACAACAATGTGAAGCACAATATGGGAAGCTGCAGTTATTTTACAGGCTGGCCATTAGCAGAGAAGTAAAACATACAAGAAATTCCAGAGAAAGGAATCAATAAAAAACAGTGTTTATAACAAAAGTTGGGCTTTAGCAGACTTAAGTTGTTTAAGGCCTGTTCCCTCAGAGGTTGAAATTGGGAGCTGTTTGTTTTGAGCTCTAGATCCAATTTGGTTCCTCTTAAGTGCCAGCAATATTTTAAAGTACTTACACTTTTTCTAACAAAAGAAAAGGGAATGAAAAGGACCTAGTGATTGGGTGAGAAGCTACCAAGCACCCAAACATTCTTAGCTTGTGACCATGCTAAGTATTTCAAGAAGTCCTGGAAAAGTCTATTTCTTTAATTTCTAGCAGTTTTTCAGAATAAAAGTTCCTGGGTGGAATGTGAAGCTGATTATTACGTTTGAAGTGCCCAGCCAATTCTTTCGTAACTTCTTGGCACTCTGAATCAAAACAGGGTAAGCTTGTCCTTAGATTTTACTCTGTTAGCAAATCCCAGGGCAGATAACACTGGTTGAAATAGCTGAATAAATTTGCTATAACCCCTTTTGTTGAGGCTACCAGATACAGCTACATAAACAAGAGGGTAAGAAAGTGTCAAGTTGCCTAGATAGGCTTCTACTTTGGCCCATAAGTTATTAATTTAGCATTAGGCTTGCAGAGGTGTGATACTTGAGTTGTAGCTGCCGTGAAGAGGCCCCCATTATGGAGTAGACCTAAATTATCTTTTCTGTGTGTAATGTTTAGCAAAGTGGAGACAAGTCTCACATAACGTAGCTGAATAATTACACATTTATTTGTACTGATACCAAAAGAAGGTAATCTATGTAGCTCAGGGTTGAACTGTGGCAGCCATGTAGTCTCTAAGCTTGGGGGTTTGCTTGCAAGCATTTCATCACCCGACTAGGCAACAACATCAGAGCCTGGTGGCACAGTGGTTAGAGTGCTATACTACAGGCCACTTATGCCGACTATTGGCTCCCTGCAATTTGGCAGTGAAATCCCACCAGGCTCAAGGTTGACTCAGCCTTCCCTCCTTCCAAGGTGGGTAAAATGAGGACCCAGATTGTTGGGGGCAAATAAGCTCACTCTGTAAACTGCTTAGAGAGGGCTGGAAAGCACTATAAAGTGGTATATAAGTCTAAGTGCTATTGCTATCATCAGCATTGGTGAATGTGGTGTTTGCTGCCTGTGCATACACAGTAGCTTGCCTTGCCAGGGTTGGTGAGGGTATAGTTTTGATAAAGAACTACCAGGGAGAAAAACCACACTCCCACTAACCCTGGTAAGTTACTTTATACAATCTAAGAGCAAACACACCACTCACCAGGACTGATTATGTTGTCTACTCAGGTGATGAAATGCCTACAAGCAAATCCGTAAGCTGGGACAGCACAAATGACTATATTTCTACAGAGTCACAAATTGGAAATGTAGGTTAATTCTCTCTCTTTAATTTATCTCTTTCAGGGATGCTGTAGTTTCTAGTTTTGTTTTTTTTAAAATAAATTTTGTTGTAGTTTCTAATTTTTAACCTCAGTAATTCTTTGAGGTGAAAGTCACAGGTTCATTCAAGATTGCCTTCATTTGCAACAGCTTTAGTAGCTTATAAACAGTTGCTTGTCAGGCATGACCTGTGTTTCTGTTCTTGAATAGCTGTTTGAATAATATGCCCTGACAATTGTAAGAACTTGGATAAAAAAGAAAATTCTTTGGGTGGTCTTTAGAACTTATCCCAGTTTGGTGTCCTCTGGATATAATGGACTTCATCTTCATGCTGACTGATAATTATTGGAATTGTCACTCACTATATTTGTTGGCATTAATGTGATGTAATTGTTTTTTCCAGTGTCCTGAGAATGGTCCTTAAGGTAGGAGGAGCATTTGATATGAAGCTAATTTCCATTAATCTCCTAAGTCTTAAAAATAGTTGAGCATGTGAGCGATTGATTAAATTTGCAGTATTGTTTCAGAAGAAGTTTCCATTAACTGGGGAAATTTAATTTGCATGCTGGAAGAAGGCTTTTTCTTATGGCTATAAAGTGTTATATTTTTGGTTTTTCATTTTTTCCTTCCCTGTAGAACAATTTGCACAAACAAACTGTTAAAATAATTTAAAGCAGCGAAGTGTTGGAAGTGAATGTTTATCACAAGTTCTGTGCAAGTCTGTCTCTTAAAAATTTACGACCAGCAACTCATGAGGTTCTTCTCTCAACTCATAAGGTTCTTATTGAGCTTAATACTCCACGGGAGTTATTTTCCTGTTTGGCTGTGAATAGGCTACTAAGGAGAACAAAGCCAACTTATATTCTTAGTACATTCCGTTGAGTAGTATTTGAGTAATAACATAAGCTTAACATTGTGAGTAGTTACACTGGCATCAGTTGATCTCTTTGAAGTTGCTTTGCTGATTGTTGGCATTCAGTCAGCAGATATATTTTTATTTAGAAGTAAAGAACAGCTCTTCATGGAGATGTTGCTTGAATTCTAACATCTAACATCGGCTGTGTTTTAGATACAACAGAGATTTCTCTAGATTTTATTCACCCAACTACCTGGGGCTGCCATAGCCTCTCAGAAATTATCTATCATTGCAGTGTAGGAAGAATTATCCTTCTGGGTTCAGTTCCAAGTGGGGAAGAAAGACACTGGAAACGTGGAGGCTGTTTGGAAAGATGGTTTAATGTTGGACAGAGCCACGTGGCTTGGAGCTCCTAAGTGAAACGGATGATCACATGCTTCAAGACGTTGGGTGAAGGAAAAAAAAGAAGACAAGGGGCAAAGATGCTGAGAGTGCAATTATTTTATACCCTCTGTTGGGCCCCACCTTAGTGTTTCCTGTTCCTGAGTAAGAAATGTATCCCATTGGCTGTTAGACTCCCAGGGGTGGTGGTCTTAGCTGGACCACATGGCTTCACCCGAGTGCTGCCTGATGCAATCTTCCCAGGCCAGATGGTGAGATGGGTAGAGGGCTTTGCTATGTAGAATATTCTGGCCCAGGCCTTAATGGCCTACCCATTAACAAAAGTGGGGGTGAGCTTCTGCTTCTCAGGTGAGTTTCTGCTTCTGAGTTTCTACTTCTCTTTTTAGGGGAAATATTCTGCCTTTTTAATATTTCCAAGGATATTTCATTTTTGTAGGAGAGGAGTGGGTGCTAACTTCCTGCAGCAGCTTATTTTTTGAAACAGGTGGTCAAATTTCCCCTAATAGCTGGAGGCGTCATTCTTACATTGTCCCAGACATTACTGAGGCACTGTAAGAACCCGAAAGCACCCTTGAAACTAAATACTATCTTTGAGGGTGATATTAACTTTGTAGTACTGGTATGTTAGCTTCCAATGTAATTTATTTTTATTTTTTTTAAAAAAGTACTTATTTTGATTTATACAGCCACCCAGAGCCATGCATTTGAGATAGGTGGCTATATATCTCAATTGCATAACTCTGAATGGCTTACAAAAATGAAATACAAAAAAAATATTTAAACATACTTTAAAAGTGTGTAAGACCATATAAAAAAATTAAAAGAATCTTAAAATCTGGTGATGTATGAAGCCTAGCGAAGGGTTTTCAGGTACTTTGGGCATTTTGAGCCATCTTGTTTAAGATCCAGAATATAAATGTATTTATTCAAGCGTTTCCAGGGTTTATAAACCACTTATATCAAAATCACCCTCAATGTCCTATATTCCCTACTTCTGTATTTTCAGAAGAACACAAACACAAAAAGTAACAATCCATATAATTTATAAAATCACATATATAGGACTAGGAACACACAACAGTCCAACCAACCATAATGCTCAACTTCCATAGCTAGAGAAGCCAATCTATTTCAGCTGCTAAGATCTTTTGGAACAACCAGCTCTGACTTTCTAAGAGAAGAGAAGAGGTCCAGGAAAATGCTGCTCCAAAGGACTGAAGAAGCTACTTGGATAAGCAGTGAGACATTTGAAACCAAAAAAGAAGTCCAGTTGTCATGACTCAAAATCCAGATTAGGCCAAAGGAGGAAGCAGTGATTGAAAAGGCACCGACTGTCAGCAGTTCGATCCTGACCAGCTAAGGTTGACTCATCCATCCTTCCGAGGTGGGTAAAATGAGGACCTAGATTGTTGGGGGCAATAGATTGAATCTGTAAAACCGCTTAGAGAGGGCGGCAGAGGACTGTGAAGCGGCCTATAAGTCTAAGGGCTATTGCTATCTGCCCATGGCCCCTAAAGATACAGTCCCTTAATAAGGGGACGCCGATGGGACCCACCTTACTTGATGTTATCCAGCAGGCAGGTGTTACTTCGTAAAGTCCCTGCAGATATCCAGGCCCTGTGTTCCATGAAGGGCTTTCATTCGATTGTTAGAACTTGGAATCACACCCAGTTGCTAGCTAGCGCCATTCTCAAAGCGTGGTGCTATTCAGTGCATCATGAAATGTTCGTGCCTCCTGGAGCCCCTTGTTTTGGAGCAGCTGAACATGCTCTTCAAGGGCCGCCCAATGTAGATCTTGCCACAGTGGTCCAGTGGATTTTTTATTTTTTTTGCAAATGTTTAGGAAGATGCGTACAACATATTTTTGCTGCAATGTTTGACCGGCACTCTTACAAGAGCCTGTTGATGCCCTGCCCTGTCCCAGTAAACTGATATAAGAAAAGAGGAAGTTTGATATGCATAAAAACGACAGTAGGAAATGGTAAGGGAAGAGTTTCGTAACAGCCTCTTATTTTCTTCCTTTCAAGAGCAAATTCCCTGGAAGAGAAAGAGAATATGATTCTCTGTGGACTCAAGTTTCTAATGAAAGGATATTAGCCATAGCAATGGCACTTAGACTTACATACTGCTCCTTAGTGCAGCTCTGTCTTTACAGCTCTCTCTAAGCAGATTACAGAGACAGCATCCTGCCCCTAACAATCTAGGCCCTCATTTTACTGATTGTTTACTGTTGGAAGTCAACCTTGAGCCTGTCAGGATTGAACTCCTGGCAGTGGGCAGAGATAATTAAGCCTTCAATACTGCATTCTAACCATGGGGCCACTACAGCTCAGAAATTTATAAGATTCATTAAAACAAGACAGAATCATTACCTATTAATGTTTTCCCTTTGGCTGGCCAGTGTTTGATAGTGACACATTCAAGTTTTCATGTAAAGAATGATGTGTATTTGGTTTTTGTGTGTGTAGTCTCATTTAATACTTTTAATAAAGGAATGAATGGAAAGTTGTAAACCCTTAGGTTTATTTATCTATTAATCCATCATATTTATCACAAACCATGACTCATTAATTTAAAAAAAAACCTATGGCTTGTTAAAGAATTTCATGCTTCTTTCCATATAGATTGCTATGTGCAGCCTGTGTTGCAAATGGAGTAAAACAAATTATGTGTAAAATGTAGATGTAGTCAGGGGGAAATTAAAATTTCATCTAACACTAAGTTGCTGAAAGAGTTATGGCTGTTCAGTGAGAAGCGGGAAGCCAAGCATTCTAGTTTATAAGCCGTAGTTTTTAGCTTACCGCTCAACAAATGTTTTTTTGTTTTAAAACAGTATTTGAATAGTTTAGGGAAACTGAATGTCTCTCTCCAGATGGTTTTTATCTCTTGCTTTCTTCCTGGAAAACAGTTTGGTACTTCTTGTTAATGGGCTTAAACCATGTTAACAGTTAATAGCCATTGAGATTGTAATGTAATTTTCTTGTTCAGAATGAAGTGGATAAAGATAATTTTAATTGGCACTGGTCATGGTGTGATTTGTAAGTGTTTTGCAGAGGAAGTTGTGGGAGGTTGGAATTGGTGAAATACTCCTATGTACTGCTGCTTTCTGCTAAATATTATGGTTTTTCAGTGCCCCAGAGGTGCTTTTTTTTCGGGAGGCAACTGGACTTTCTGTAGTTTTTTTCTTTGAAGATGTTTCGCTTCTCACCCAAGAAGCTTCTTCAGCTCAGACTGGATGGTAAAGGACGGAAGGATTTATATTTATACAGGTGGCATTTACATTCTTTTTAGAGAAGTCATTGAGGCCACTTAGAGGTTTGTCTGTGCCCTCAGGATCACCTGAGTGGTGCAAATGAGTGTGGAGCCTTCTTGCCCTACTCAAGTGACCCTGAGACGTAAACAAATCTCCAAGTGGCCTCAATAAGTCTCTAAAAGAATGCAAATAACCAGCTGTCTGCAAGGAATATAGGAGGGCTTTCTGTACATTTTTAACTGAAGCTACATATAGCGAGAGAATTTATTTTGCTTTTTATATCTGGGTGCGTAAGGAACACATGTAGGATTTTTATTTGAAAGGCCAAGACAGAGGGACAATAGCAGTCTGGATCTTTGAGAACAAAACTTTAGAAAGAATAAAAACATCTCAAAACAAACATGAGCTGTTCTTACCCAGTGTTACATGTTAAACAACACCGCATTTATTAAACAGCTTAATAATAACGCGAACATTGCTTAATATTTGTAACGTTTTCTTTTCCAGCGTCGTCTCAGGCATTTGCGTAACATTGCAGCCCGGAATATTGTCAATAGGAACGGTTATCGCCTCCTGGACACCTACTTCACCCTTCACTTGTGCGACAACATAAATATATGTAAAGGTAAAGAGATGTTTCTTGTCACTGATTTCCATCTCCATCTGCTCAGTTTGTCTAGGGCAGGGGTGTCAAACTCGTGTTCATTGAGGGCCACATCAGGGCTGGGTTTGACCTTGGGGGGCTGGGGTAGGTGTGGCCAGCTCAGTGTCACTCATGTCTCTGCCAACAAAAATGGGCTCCCAAGCTCCATTTTCAGCTGCGACGGCTTCCTGCAACCCTCTGCCAGCGAAAATGGAGCTTGGGAGGGCCGCGGGTGTCCCTGCCGAGCTCCGTTTTCCTTGGCAGAGGCACCCTGGGGCGGTCCTTTGCTGTTTCCAGGGCAGCCCCCTGGGCCAGATCTAAGCACCCTGTGGGACAGATCCAGTCCGCGGGCCTTGAGTTTGACACCCCTGGTCTAGGAAGTCTCTCTTTAGAGTTCTTTATATTTGTTCTGACCAGGGATTCCAAGGCCATAATTAAGCACACTCTTCGTTAAAACAATTCTTGTTTTATTTCAACACTGGGAATTACGTTCATTCCCAGGCGGTAATGAGTCCCAAACAGTCTCTCGAGATAAGCACCCACCTTTCCTTTGAATGGCTGCCAACAACTAAAGTGCCAAAGGAACTATAAAAAAACCAACCTAACTACAAAGTCCACACAGCTTCAAGGTTTAATCCGAACAGAGCGAATGACTTTGCTGCCTGCGAAGGTTTCTTCACCTTTGCCTGTCCTTTATCCCTTATGGGAGGGGCAATCACCTCCAAGCCTTACTCCCAAGTCGCCCCTTTTGTCTCAGCTGCTCTTGCCTTCTAGCAGCTCTGCGCACACGCGCACTGGGAACAGGCTCCCCCTGTTCCTCTGCCTCGCTGCTGCCAGACTCCAGAGGCTCCAGTCAACACCCCACTCCCAGAGGGTCCTGGCCCCATCTCTGCATCGGATGCAGGACCCTCATTCAAGTCCTCCCCAGACTCCCGGACTGGTCCCCATTCTTCCCCACTGCCTGATTCCGCTGCCGTCTGACCACAACAATATTCCTTCCCAAATGACCTGTGATATTTTACATAGTTGATGACTGAAAAAATAGGCTAGGATTAGATACCGTGATGGGCAGTTACAGAAATCAAATACATACATACATACATACATAATACAGGATCTAATCTGGGTCTGTCACCGGGACCAGAGGTTTTGTATTTGCGAGCTTTCGTACTTGTTCCCTCCATCCTCTCTAGCCAGAACTTCTCTCTTTGTAGGCCAGAGGGAAGTTCCCTCAAGACAGGCTCCAGCATGAGTCCGAAAGCTCAGAAGACAAAATTTCTGGTCCTGATAACAGATGACCAGAGTTGGAAGGGACCTTGTAGGTCATCTAGTCCAGGAGACACCCTACACCATTTCTGACAGATGGCAGCCCAGTCTCTTCTTGAAAGCCTCCAGGGATGAAGCTCCCACCACTTCCAAATTGGATCTTGCAACATTATCCTTGGGACACGTATATTCGCCTTCGTTCGTACATAACAGATGCTATGGAAGAAGATTTCGTTGTTCAAAAAAAAAATAATCACTTGGTTTTCCTTTGCATTATCTTTATTTCCAGCACAGGAGAGGAACAAAAAAAAGGTGGGGGGCTTTTGTGCCTAAGGGGAAATTCTCTCTAGATCAGGGGTCTCCACCCTTGGCCATTTTAAGTCTGACGGACTTCAACTGGCCAAGGTTGGAGACCCCTGACCTAGAGCATTTTATAAGGGTTCTTACGAAAGGGCTGGCTTCCCCGTTGACTTTGCTTGTCAGAAGGTGGAAAAGGGGGCATCAACGTGATTTCGGGACCCTGCAGCCACCATACACAGGAACCAATTCCCCAAGCGTCCAAATTTTGATCCCATGACCATGGGAATGCTGCAACAGTTGTAAACGCGAAAATGGTCATAAATCAATTTTTTTCCGTGCCGTTGTAAATTTGAGCGGTCACTAAATGTGTTGTAAGGACTGCCTGTGCTTTTTTTTCCTGTTGTGTGCTGGATAATATATAACAGTTTTGTTACATGGTTTTACTTAATCTGGTTGTGTGAAGCCAATCACTGAATATCCCTTTTTTTTAAAAAAATTTTTTAAAGTTTTACAGTTTTTTAAACAAAAACCACAAATCATTTTTGCAATACATTGTGGCGTCAGTTTTTTCCATCTTCCATTATTTATATCTGTATACATGTATACATTATTCACATTTACATTATATATTAACTATTATTCCTGTTATCTATCCAAGTATATAGGTTTTCCCAGACCGTGTAGAATTCTCTTTTTTCCTTCTCTTGCAACTCCATGGGAAGCTTTTCATTTCCGCACAGTCCATAATTTTTTTAATTAACATATCCCTGAATACCCTTCTAGTGGTATTATCTGTGAACATGCTGCTATTCCATGGGCTGCCTGATTAGGTATTTCAGTAGTGCTAATTAACCACGTTTGTGCCAAATGCAAAATCTCAAAATCCCTCTCTTACCGTAGTCCTCATAAGAGTGTAAAAACAACTAATGTGAATTTTCAATTAATATTTATATACGGCTAGTCCTTGACTTACAACAGTTCATCTGGTGATTGTTCAGAGTTGCGACAGCACTGAAAAAAGTGACAATTTTTCGCGTTTTATGACTGTTGCAGCACCCCTGTGGTCACATGATCCAAATTTGGCAATTTGGTAACTGATTCGTATTTATGGTGATGGCAGTGTCCCAGGATCACGTGATCCCCTTTTGCGAACTTCTGACAAGCAAAGTCCAGGAGGAGGCAGATTCACTTAAAAACCCTGTCACTAATTTAACAACTGTAGCAATTTACTTAACAACTGTGGCGAGAAAGGTCGTAAAAAAGAACAATAGCTATAGCACTTACATAGCGCTTTCCAATCCTCTAAGCAGTTTACCAAGTCAGCCTCTTCCCTCCCTCCCTCCCTCCCTCCTTCCTTCCTTCCTTCCTTCCTTCCTTCCTTCCTAAGCAATAGCAGTCTTACATCCTGCTTCACAGTGCTTTACAGCCCTCTCTAAGCGGTTTACAGAGTTAGCCTCCTGCTCCCAACAATCTGGGTCCTCATTTTACCGACCTCGGAAGGACGGAAGGTTGAGTCAACCTTGAGCCGGATTGAACAAACTTCACTTAACAAGTGTCTCACATACCAACTGAAATGTTGGGCTCAATTGTGGTTGCAAGTCAAGGACTACCTGTATTTAATATTTAATCAAGAACAATTTGAACATTTACCTTTTGGGTTTGTGTGATCTGATTAATGTGCCTTTTTTTACTGATAACTGGATGGAAGTACACCACACCGTTCTAGTGTGCATCTTTCGTGGCATCAGATTTGATGCCACGAAAGATGCTTATCTCAATAACTAAGCTTTGAATAATCATCAGTATCTCTCAGATTAAGGGTTGCATCCAGGGGTGGGATTCCACCAGTTCGCACCTATTCGCTAGAACCGGTTGTTATCATTCTAAGCAGTTGGGAGAACCGGTTGTTAGAAGAAATTACTGGGCTAATCCTGTAAGGAAGGCAGGAAGGAAACAATCTGGTGTTGCTTACAGAAACTGCCTCTCCGTTAACCCTTATTACATTCTTGGCAGGACTAGACTTCCTGTCTCAGGAACTTCCCTGGAGTTTTTTTCCCTCCTTTGCTGGTACTTTGCTTGTGTGGAGTGGCCCTTCAAAGTTACAATGGCACTGAAAAAAAGTGACTTATGACCCTTTTTCACACTTACGACTGTTGCAGCATCCCCACAGTCATGAGAGGCCAGGCGAGGAGATGCGTGCTTCGATGTAAGTGATGTTGAGTTGGCCACACCCAGCTAATAACATGACCACCCAGTCACATGACCACCCAGTCACATAATAACACCAAGCCACGCCCACCACCTAAGCCACGCCCACAGAACTGGCTGTTACAAATTTGAATCCCACCCCTGGTTGCATCACCTATTGGCCTGAGTAGCTGAAAGATACAGGTAGTTCTCGCTTAATGACCGGTCCCTTAGCGACCATTTCAGGTTATGACAGACATCTCCAGAGCTATTTAATGCCTGTTTTTGCTGATGTCCCCATCCCACCATCGAATATTTCGTTCTTGGCTGCAATCTTCTTTATGCCGATTAGATAATGAAGAACCTTGGTGATTTCTTTGATAAAAACAATCTTTTCAGAAGAGACAGAGCTTGATTTTTATAGGCTATCAAAAAAAGCTGATTTTTTCCGATAACGAGTGTTCAGTAGGTATGGGTTCCCACAGGCTTGGTTTCCATGTAATTTAAGGATTATCCTTTATAACAACCATTGTTTGTATACCTTGACATCTCTAGGATTTCCACTTGGTTTAATTATCAATCGCTGTTTTGCTCTCCCGGCTCGATATCCTTAGGAATCTGTGCGATGTGATCTCTAACTTCCTTTTAATTTCTTTTTTTTTCTTTTTTTTCTTAATAGAATTTTATAAGAGTGAGGTCATAAAGAATTCACTGGTAAGTGAGCTGTTATTATCTTGACTAAGGTTTTCCTTTAATTTTTTTTCCCTTTCAACCAGCAGTGGGCAATTCTGGCGACTTTACAACCTGTGGACTTCAACTCCCGGAATTTGTGCTGGCTCAGGAATTCTGGGAATTGAAGCCCACAGGTGGTAAAATCCCCATAGGGGCCCACCCTTGCTCTAAAATGGTTATTAACCCAAAATGGGACCGTTTTTTCCCCCTCGTGTCACTCCCTGTGCAAATTACTTGAGTTGTATCTATTACTGCTTTAAACCAAAGACTGCTAGCTAACTTTGAAACAGATTTTTGTGGATCATAGTATGGAATGCATGTTTATGCAGTATGAGGCAGCCACGATAATCCAAGGGAAGGACTGGCGCTCCTTTAAAGGGCTGCAGCCTGGAGGTCCTGCAGTAACAGTAACTGGCTTCAAAATGCTGGGATGTGACAGGGTGAGCACCATCCCTTTTTAATGTTTATTGCATTCCTTGCATGAAATAAGAAAGGTTTTGTTGTTTTTAATGTAACCCGTTAATCTCTGGACTTTTGATAGGGTGTCTGTATATTGCTTTAACTTTGGATTGAGAGAGACCCAGCGTTGCTTGCAAGATGGGTGGTTATATAAGTATTTTAAATAAATAAAATAATAAAAGCCGATTTAGCTGCCTAGTTCTGCCTGCCATTTTGAAGCCAGTGACTGTCACTGTTGATGCTCCCATTACAACTGGTGTCGTTACCTGGTGTAGCCAGGTGTGATAAGTCCAGGTAGTCCTCGGCTTACAGCAGTTTGTTTAGTGACCGTTTGAAGTTACCAGTACAACAGCACTGAAAAAAAGGTGACTTAGGATCGTCTTTCACATTTACAACCATTGCAGCATCCCTGCAGTCACGTGATCAAAATTCAGCCGCTTGGCCACGGACGACTCATATTTACGACGGTTGCAGTGTCCCGGGGTTATGTCTTCCCCTGTTGCAACCTTCTGACAAGCGAAGCCAGTGGGGAAGCCAGATCCGCTTAAACAACCATATTGCAAACTTAACAATGGACAAAACGTGGCAAGAAAAGTCAAAAAATGGGACGAAACTCATTTAGCAAATGCCTCATTTAGCAACCTGAATTTTGGGCTCCATTGTGGTTGTGTTCTGACCCACGGGCCCTTTTCCAACAAATCAAACACAATCCAAAGGAAACAGAAATCTTTTAATGCTTCTGCAAAATAATTAGCTGTGATAAGCACAAGCCTTGCCAAGCTATGCGAGGTTTCCCGAAAGATAACAGACAAGAAATAATTTGCGATACAAGAGTCTTCAAATACCACTTGTAATGTCCAGAGGCTGAATTCAAAACGTCTTTGCCTTCTGCAAAGAACATCCGATTCACAGTTGTGAATGCTCCAACACTGGAAGTTTTTCAAAAAGCAGTTGGATAACTGTTTGTCTAAAATGGTGTGGGGTTTCCTTCTTGAGCAGGGGTGGACTGGAAGACCCTGTTATTCTATCCTATTTCCATTCCCATTCCCTTCCACTCCGTTCCATTCCACTCCACTCCACTCCTTTCTATTCCATTCCATTCCATTCCCTTCTACTCCGTTCCATTCCTTTCCACTCCCTTCCCTTCCCTTCCATTCCATTCCTTTCCCTTCCACTCCACTCCACTCCACTCCATTCCTTTCCATTTCCCTTCCATTCCTTTCCACTCCATTCCATTCCACTCCACTCCATTCCATTCCATTCCACTCCACTCCACTCCACTCCACTCCTTTCTATTCCATTCCCTTCCCTTCCCTTCCATTCCTTTCCATTCCCTTCCACTCCATTCCCTTCCACTCCACTCCATTCCTTTCCATTCCCTTCCACTCCATTCCCTTCCACTCCCTTCCATTCCTTTCCATTCCCTTCCACTCCATTCCCTTCCACTCCCTTCCATTCCTTTCCATTCCCTTCCCTTCCTCCACTCCACTCCACTCCTTTCTATTCCATTCCCTTCCTTCCCTTCCTTCCATTCCCTTCCATTCCTTTCCATTCCTTCCACTCCATTCCCTTCCACTCCACTCCATTCCTTTCCATTCCCTTCCACTCCCTTCCATTCCTTTCTATTCCCTTCCACTCCATTCCCTTCCACTCCCTTCCATTCCTTTCCACTCCATTCCTTCCACTTCTTTCCATTCCTTTTCCACTCCATTCCTTTCCACTCCCTTCCATTCCTTTCCATTCCCTTCCCTTCCACTCCACTCCACTCCACTCCTTTCTATTCCATTCCTTCCCTTCCACTCCTTCCATTCCTTTCCATTCCCTTCCACTCCATTCCCTTCCACTCCACTCCATTCCTTTCCATTCCCTTCCACTCCCTTCCATTCCTTTCTATTCCCTTCCCTTCCACTCCCTTCCACTCCCTTCCATTCCCTTCCACTCCATTCCCTTCCACTCCACTCCATTCCTTTCCATTCCCTTCCACTCCACTCCATTCCTTTCCATTCCCTTCCACTCCCTTCCATTCCTTTCTATTCCATTCCATTCCATTCCACTCCACTCCACTCCCTCCACTCCTTTCTATTCCACTCCATTCCTTTCCACTCCCTTCCATTCCTTTCTATTCCATTCCATTCCACTCCACTCCACTCCACTCCTTTCTATTCCACTCCATTCCTTTCCACTCCATTCCTTTCCCTTCCCTTCTATTCTAAAACAATCAAGGCCAGAGAGCGCCAAGGACCCCTCATTTCAACCCTGAGCTACAGATATTCTCCTTTATTGGTACTCATACCAGCACATGGAACTTATTGGTAATGATTCCTCCCCACCCCACCCCGGTCTTTTGAATGGTGGCTTTAACATTTTGCGTAGCCATCTTGGATGCTTGCTTGAGCTGAAGGGCAAAGGGGTCTATCGAGCGGATAGAAAACAACTATTGATCTTGAGAGTTCACAGGCAGCCAGTATTGCCTTTTCAAGTAGCATCCCATAATACTTGGGCAGCGGTGGTCTGAATCAATTTCCTGACCATCTTTGAAGAATAGCTCCATGCTGAGTGCAATTTTTGAGGTTAATTAGGAAATGGATGACAGAAGAGAGTCTATTCTGGTTCAGGTAAGGTCATGGCCGATCCATCAATTGTTAGGGAAGCTTTTAATGACAATTTGTAATTAAGCAGAGCTCCCAAAAGGTATATACACCTGTCCCTTTGGAAAAAGTCTTTCCAATACAGGTGATCGTCCTAATTCCCAGGTCTGATAGTCCTCAACAGTTCACTTAGTGACCGTTCGAAGTTACCGTAGCACTGAAAAAAACGACTTACGACGACTGCTTTTCACACTTACGGCCGTTGCAGCATCCCCATGGGTGCGTGATTTACATTCAGATGCTTGACAGCCGACTCAGATTTATGACGGTTGCAGTGCCCTAGGTCACGTGATCGCCTTTGGTGACCTTCCGGACAAGTGAAGTCAATGGAGAAACCAGATTCACTCAGTGACCGTTTGACCAATTTAGCAGCTGCAGGGATTCACTTAACAAAGGTGGCAAGAAAGTCGTAAAATGGGGCAAAGCTCGTTTAACAAACTTCTCACTTAGCAACATAAAACTTTGAGCCCTATTGTGGTCATATGTTGAGGACTACCTGTATCCTTATACTACCTGTATAAGGAGCCTCTGTGGTGCAGTGGTTGAGTGCAGTACTGCAAGCTACTTCTGCAGCCAGCTGCTTATAATTTGGCAGTTCAAATCCCACCAGGCTCAAAGGTTGACTCAGCCTTCTGTCCTTCCGAGGTGGGTAAAAGGAGGACCCAGATTGTGGGAGCAAGAGGCTGACTCTGTAAACCGCTTAGGGAGGGTTGTAAAAGCACCGTGAAGCGGTATATAAGTCTAAGAGCTATTGCCCTTCCTTCCTTCCTTCCTTCCTTCCTTCCTTCCTTCCTTCCTTCCTTCCTTCCTTCTTCTTTCCTTCCTTCCTTCCTTCTTCCTTCTTTCCTTCCTTCCTTCCTTCCTTCCTTCCTTCCTTCCTTCCTTCCTTCTTTCCTTCCTCCTCCTCCCTCAGCCTTCTGTCCTTCAGGTGGGTAAAGGAGGACCCAGATTGTGGGAGCAAGAGGCTGACTCTGTAAACCGCTTCACCGTGAAGCGGTATATAAGTCTAGAGCTATTGCCCTTCCTTCCTTCCTTCCTTCCTTCCTTCCTTCCTTCCTTCCTTCCTTCCTTCCTTCCTTCCTTCCTTCCTTCCTTCCTTCTTCCTTCCTCCTCCCTCCCTCCCTCCCTCCTCAGCCTCTGTCCTTCCGAAGTGGGTAAAATGAGGGCCCAGATTGTTGGGGGCAACACGCTGACTCTGTAAACCGCTTAAGAGAGGGCCAGAAAGAACTGTGAAGTTGTATATAAGTGCTAAGGGCTATTGCTATCCACATTAGGGGCCTAGCAGCACTTTGGATTCAGATGAAGAGACGCCTACATTTTGGACTTAATTAATGAGCCTGTTGCATCCTAACAGTCACCATGGCCAAGGACCTAGAGCCGTGATGGTGAACCTATAGCAAACGTGCCAGAGGTGGCACCCAGAGCCCTCTCTCTGGGCACGTGAGCCGTCACCCCAGCTCAGCTCAGCCGCGTATGCGCACCCGCGCCTCCCGCTGGCCAGCTGGTCTTCGGGTTTCTGCCGCACATGTGCGGGGGTCAGGGCACGTGTGGAGGTTGCATGCACCTGCGTGGAAGGGCGTGGTGGACACGGGATCATGTGCAACTGCAGGGTTGCGTGTGCATCTGCAGGGGAGTCATGCAGAGGGTGCAGGAGTCATGCGCATATGTGTGGGAGCATGGGAGGCGCATATGCATGTGCGAGGGGGTCATGGCCACATGTGCAGGGGGGCCCGCATGCTTTGGGCACTTGGTGCCGAAAAGTTTAGTCCTCACTGACCTAAAGGTCTGAGTAGCACCTTCTCTCGTCTGTTCCCATGAAGCTAATCCCATCAACCCCAAGCAGCTGACTCTCCCTTGAATGGAACGGATTCTGCAATAGTCGTAACTTTGGAGCAAATGCAGATCGCTTGCCCTTCGAGGTTCTTTGGAAACCTATTCCAGGCTGTCCTCGACTTACGACCACGTTTGAGCCCAGAACTTCTGTTGTGAAGGGAGACGTTCGTTCAGTGCATTCAGCCCCATTTTACGACATTTCCTGCCAAGGTGGTTAAGTGAATTGCTGCAGTGGATAAGTTAGTAACCTGGTTGTTATGTGAATCTGGCTTCCCCATTGATTTGGCTTGCGGAGGGGGTCCACAAAAGGGGATCACAGGACCTTGGGGCGCCGCGATGGTCATAAGTGTGAACCAGTTGCCAAGCGGCTGACTTTTGATCCCCTGACCATGGGGATGCTGCAAAGGTCGTAAGTGTGAAAAAATGGTCCTTTGTCCCCTTTTCTCAGTGCCGTCGTAACTTTGAAGGGTCACTAAATGAACTGTTGTAGGTTGAGGACTACCTATATGTGACCAAGCAGTTGGCTGCATCTGCACAAATGTTGAGCACAAAGAGTGAGCAACTCAATCTTTGGAAGCCTTTTTGAACACACAGGTGATCTGTGATGACCCAGGGTGTGGCACAAAAGCAACAAAGTCACAAAAGCAGGTAAAGTCCCTTTAATTTCTCCAACTTGGCTTCCAATGTCCAGTTATCATTGGCTGGAGAAAAAACTCTCCCAGGAAGAGTTTTTAAAGGGAAGAAATACTAGTCGGAACCCAAAGTACCTATAAATTATAAATAAAAACCAACACAAACCACAAGCTGCAGCAATTAACGAGACAGGGCAGGATAAAGAATTACAGAACAAAAAGATAACGAAACACAGTTGGGAGGATGCCAGAACCCAGATAGGACTTGACAAGCAAAGATAATGCACGCTTTGCTTCCAGCAAGGAGCTGTGCGCAAACACCCTCTTCCCCCAGCTGCAGCTAATGAAGGGAATCAGGGCCTTTTTCTCCCCCGTAACCCACGTTGCTTCCTTATCCGTTCCTCCCTATGTGCCTAAGATGAAGAGCGGGTCGGCCTGGGTCTTCCTCTGAATGCCCAGCCGGCCTGTGCCCTTCCCCAATTTCCTCCACAGCCACCAGAGCCACACTCCCACTCCCTGTCAGCTGTTTGACCCCCCCTCAGAATCAGACTCCAACAGGGGCATGCCATGATCCTTGTTTAACACCCGGTCCTTGAACCACCATTCCAAGTTCAAACAGACCTCCCCAGAGTTACTTAATAGCCCATTTTTGAAGTTCTGAAGTCCCTACACACACACCCTGGGTTATCTTTTTGTGTTATTTGTTTATAAAATTTGTAGGCCACCTATCTTAACCTCAAGGCAACTCTGGGCAGCTTAGAGTCATAAAAGGTAAAAACTTTTTTAAAATAATGACATAATCGCATTAGGGATGTTTAGCAACTGGCTCACATCAACAGCTGTTTGCAGCATCCCGTGGTTATGAAAGTGCAATTTTCAGCATTTTTTTTGCTGATTTCTAGCATTTACGAATGATAACAGAACCATTAAACGGACCCATTTAATGACTGCTGCAAAAAAAAAGTAGCAAAATTGGTAAAATTGGGCATGGCCACATGGTGACCTGCTTAATGACCACGCATGGATTCAATTCCGGTCTTAACGTCGAGGATTACCGCTATACTAATTCTCTATGTGGGAAAACGATCTGGAGTATTTACAGTTCATTTTCTCTTCTTCCACCCTAACAGAATCCAACATGGCGAAGCCTTGATTTTGGTCTAATGCCTGACCGCCTTGATACGTCTGTATCCTGCTTTGTGGTGAGGATATGGGGTGGCAAGAATGACACCTATCAGCTACTGATTGAGTGGAAAGTCAATCTAGATGGACTCAAATATTTGGGCCAGCAGGTAAAAGAATAAAGTATACCGTTTCAACTTGGATTGGCTATTTAAGGATATTTATAGCAAATATCTGTTGATGGAATAGCAAAGAATTGTTGCAAGAGATAAGTGTCTGTGGAGATGCTGAATCATCTAGGTCAGGGTTCTCCCAAAGATCCTTTTCAAAAGGCAACCGAAATTTCTCGGTTGTTGCTTTTTTTTTTCCCTTGAAAAGATTTCGCTTCTCAACCAAGAAGCTTCTGATGTGAAGAACTGAAGAAGCGTCTTGGATGAGAAGGGAATTTTTTTCAAGGAAAAAAAAAAACAAGAAAGTTTTGTTGCCTTTTGCAAAGGACTTTTGGCGCAAGATATAAAGTTAGCAGATGCTGGACAGAATTTTGGCAGGATAATAGAAATCTTCTATACGTTAGTAAAACTCTTCACTGTGCGTACCATCAAGATAGCCCAAGCTGTACATTATACCACAACAATGTTTGAATCAAGGTGCCTAAAATCCGTTAGTTTAAAAGTCAAGGTGCCTAATACCCATTAATTTTAAATTTTAAAAAATGCATAAAAGAATCCAGGACTCATCACTCCATGGAACTAAAATGTCCACAATGTTCAGATCAGTTCTGTGTGCAGGATTGTGGCTATTGCAGCATTCCTGTAGTCACGTGATCGTGATTCCAACGCTCCCTGCCAGTTTCCCACAAGCAAAGTCAATGGGGAAGTCAGCAGGAAGTCAAATGTCACTCCCATTGATTTGTCTCCCTCTTCCTGTATGTTTAGATACATATTGACTTGTTACAGAACTTCACATTGATTTTCAATTTATGATATATACTTTTCTTAGATGACCGTGAGACTGTCCAGCTTTAGGGTAAAAAAAATACAATCAGTTTAATACATAAGGGTCATTCTCGTCATATCAGAATGGCACGGTGGCCTAGAGATGGAGCTCTCACGTCACAATCAGGAGGCTGTGAGTTCGATCCTAGGTAGAGGCAAATATTTCTCTCTCTGGGCACGTTGAGAATATATCTGCTGAATAGAACTCTGCATTGGCGACAAGAAGGGCATCTGGCCATTAAAACACTCGGCTTCATTCAGTTGCCCAGACTCCGCCCTGCAAGGGATGATGGGGTCATTAAGATGATGAAGATGATGATGATTCTCATCACATCAGACCACACTCTCAAAGGATGAGCCACTGGGCTACATGATTGCCTCGTTAATCACTCGTTTTGAAAGTTGACGATCTGTAGACAGAAGTATACCCAATTCGCTTGTTTGTTATCTAGCCAAATTAGTTAAAAGTTCCAGATAGTTAAATCTCTATGGAGGTTCTCAATCATCCAGGTCATGGTTGCCCCAAAGATGCTTTTCCAAAGGGCCCCAGTCTTTTCTGGTTTTCTGTTTTTCCTTGAAAACATTTCACATCTAAGAAGCTTCTTCGGTGAATTCCAGATGTTTAGCTTCGGCGTACTTCAGTAGACTCTAAATCCCGAAGACTTAACAAATGTATTGTGATGTCGGATTTTGTGAGGCCCCCGACAAGTGAAGGTTATGTGTGATTTTGTATTGGTTTTTAAGCTCTCTTACAATGTTCGTTGTGGCCCAGAAAATGAGTCCACTCAGGGGATCGAGTTTCAGCTTCTTCCTTTCCCCTCTATAGGGTCAGTGGTGAACCTGAATAACAGAAGGATGCCACAAAACAAACGATCCCTACAAAGAATGCCACTCTGGGTGCTAAAAGAACTAAAACAATGGCTTTAAAGTAAGCTGACTGAATCTGTGACACTGGTTTTACTTAACAGATACATGCTCGTAGCCCGAATGAAATCATTTTTGGGCTGAATGATGGCTATTATGGAGCGTTGTACGAACGGAAGGTAAGCTTACACCCACTGGAGCATCTGTAGCTTCTTAAAAATCATCAACCCGCACAGCACGTTAGCTTTCCAGGATATTTTTTTTTCAGTTTTGTTAAAATTAAAATTAACTTTCCGGTGAAACTTAGAGAGCCAGTTTGGCCTAGTGGTTAAAGGTGTTGGCTTAGAGACCAGGAGACAGTGAGTTATAGTCCTACTTTAGGCATGAAAGCCAGCTGGGTGACTTTGGGTCAGCCACACACACTCTGTCTCCGCCCAACCCACCTCACAAGGTTGTTGTTGTGGGGGAAATCTGAGGAGGAAGGAGCCTTAGGTATGTTCATTGCCTTGAGTTATTTATAAAAAATAAGGGGGGGGACAAAATCTAATTAATAAGAATAGGCTCCTAAGTAGCTTGAGGATAAAGAGAGAAGGTTGGTAAACACAAATGTCACATGTGAAGGTTAGGCTGTAAACGCTGTGTGTGGACAGAACACGCAAGTGGAATATTTTTAATTAGGAAGAAAGGCTTTAATTTCAGTGTTACCAAAACAAAAAACGTTAACGCATCGTCTTGTTTGTCTTTAAGGGTGTCTCAGAAATCCAAAAGAATCTGCAAGTGGATCCCAATTGTGTGCGTAACTCATATGACGTCTTCTCTTTGCTAAGGTAACTCCCGGCTTCCAATTAAGAAGCAGCTGAACTGAAAAAAGGTTTTCCTACGCTATGGGGGACATTAGTGATAGCCCTAAGCTCCTTGCATAGTAACCTCGTTTTATCCTCAAGATCGCTTTAATGTTGACTTGCTGAAAGTTTTGTTTCTTTTGCCCTCAACGGAAGGCGTTGTAATGTCATCCTTTACGAGATGAATATTCTTGTGGCGGTTCTTCTTTTATCACATTTTCATTATGCGTTACACTTATTAAAAAATGAAGATTAATGCAAAGGGAGAAAATGAACAGAAATAGTTCCACAGTCTCCTCCCAGATGTGCAGAAGCAGCTTCTGATTGTTGCAAAGTATTGTCGTTGTGTCTTTTCACAATGAGAAGCAGGCACGGTGATGAACAGTGGTCATGTTGCCTTTCGGTGTAGCTTTCCTTCGACCTTATAGTGAACGTTTAAATAGGACTTGGAGTTGGACCGGCAGTTGGTGTTTCAAGCAGAGGTACTGTATGAGAAAGATCAACTCGTGCTGTTCTCTCTCAGCTCCCCAAACACGACAAACCCTCTGACACGAACTCAACAAGATTCCTTTTATTAGGAGCGCTAGCAGCCCCTGCCAAAAGTTTTCTCTCTCACCGCTGGGTAACAAGTCCATCTGTCTGGGAGATGAATAGTTGTTTGCCACATCTATTCATCTCCGCCCCCTGCCTTTGATCCCCAGAGCTGGTCTCTAGCAGCGGTGGCTCTTCCGTCCCAAGGACCGGCCCATAGATTTCCACTGCTCTCCTCTCCTCTCTGCCTTCTGTGCATCCGTGCATCAGGCACTGGACCCAGCTGTTCCTCCTCTTCCTCATCAGCCACCTCCAGACCTGGGGGCTGTTGATGCTTCACCTGAGGGCTGACGGACGGCCCAGGCTCCATCTGTGTGTGTGTGTGTGTGTGTGTGTGTGTGTGTGTGAGTCTCTCTCTCTCTCTCTCTCTCTCTCTCTCTCTCTCTCTGACAGCTCCATTTCCACTTCCCCTTCAGAGCTCTCAGGTTGCCACACTGCTGATCCTGACTCCCATGCCTCCTCTTCCTTCTAGCCTCCCAACATGCCACAACAGGTACCCATAGCTGCTTGAACCACCATGTTCTAGATTATTGGGTCTCCCCAACTCCTGGCCCATGGACCGACACCGGTCTGCAGCATTTCAGCAACTGGGTCGCACAAACAAGCGAAGTCCCATCCCACAGGATGCAGGCAGCACACCAAACCGCAGCCCTTCTGGTCCGTGGTAAAACCTCTCTCCATGGAACCGCTCCCTGGTGCCCAAAAGGTTGGGAGAGGCACTTTTCAGAGACAAGTGTACACGTAGTCCTCGACTTTACAACTGTTCATTTAGTGACCATTTAACATCCCAAGAAGGGACTTGCGGACGTTCTTCACACTTACGACCATTGCTGTGGTCATGTAATCAAAATTCCGATGGTTGGCAAAACAGTTCCACGTTTATGACGGTTGCAGGGCCCCAGGGTCGTGTGATTCCCTTACGTGACCACCTGACAAGTGAAGCCAATCGTTGTCATAAGTCGAGGACTGCATTTCCTGTAAGCGTGAGTGCGCTTACTGAACTGCCGTAAAGAGTTGTAAACAGCTGAGCCGCTGAAAATGCTTAGGGTTTCAAGGTCTGTGCTTTCCAACCTTGCAAAGCTCCTTAAAAATAATCCTTTTAATATTCTGTACCTTTGTTTTTATGTACCCAGAGTTACTTGATTGTAAGATGGGCAGCCTATACGTTTGATAAATAATAGTAATAAAACTTTCTAAAACTTCACTCGAGTTTGCTTGGAATTTGGTAAATCAAACTCCTTTGGAGGAGGAGCAGCAGATGTCCAGCAGATGTCACTATCGCCTAGGAAGTAGAGCTGAACTGAATCTTACTTCAGGCATCGGAATCATAAACTTCTAAAAAAAACGCTGGAAGCTAAATTCTTAAATTCTCAAAATACCCACTAGTTTCTGTTATTTGTAATCAAAAGCAGGTAGAACATTTTGCAGATCGTTTGCGCTTTTTAGAAGGCTGCAGGATTCCATCTGGGTCAACCAGAGGTTGGTCCCCATGACAGACCCAGATTGGATCCTGCAACATTATTGTGGGACCCATATATTCGCCTTCATTTGTCTTAGAAGATTGCTTATTTTTTAAGAGAAAGCTAGTCAATCAAAAATGTAACAACCACTAAAATAATAGATATGTTTGAACCAGTTCAAAGTTTTACTTAACGTGGTTTGCCTGTTAAGATTCCTCCAGGAAGACTGAAGGCGATGGTTTTCTAGCCAAGGAGATTTTTACTTACTCAACCAGTGAATGTGGAGGTTCTGTTTTCCTGCCTGAGAGCTATTAATCAAAGTTTGTTCCCCAAATCCCTTTAATGTCTCTTAAATCATGCCCATGTTAACCATAGCTTTGGTTGACCTTGGAGCTTAATTCACTCCCAGTAAGATACCAAAATCAAGCTGCCTGATGGTTTAGAGCAGTGTATGAACCCAGATAGCGATAGTTGGTTCATTATTAGCAATTAAATAAACCATGGTTTAATGGGATAGGGCAATAGGCAAACCCAGTCTGCGGTGTTTTATGATAGAAGTCATAAAACCGGAAGAAAAATATAATATTGATTTCTTACGGAGGGAAAATTAAATGGCAAAATCGTTTACATTCTTGTAATCAGAACAGACAGTTGGCTCTAGTGGGAATTTTTATTTGGCCAGAGTGTATAGAGTTTGGACTTAAGTGAGGGTTTTTTTTTAAAAAAAGGTTGAAGTTTGGGCTTTAGTAATATTTGAAAATGCACCTTTCTTTTTCCCAAGGATTACTTTCTCTCGCTTCTCCACTGTCTTGTTTCTAGTCAACTTGCAGCCCGGTCTCCAAAGAAAATACATAAACGCATGCCAGCATTTCTCAAAATCCATGCTAACCATGACAGATGGTTTGGTTAGGAATCCTAAATTCTTCCAAGGACCTCAAGGATAAGAGCCAGTCCCTCCTGAATTTAGTAACCAGCTTTGTGTTTGACTCACGCGGGAGAGAGACAAGCGCGAGCAAAACCCCAAGCTCTTTCCTTCCTCTTCTCCTTAACGAGACCTGACAGCGCAATTTTCTATTAAGTTGAGGAAGGGCCATCACCTCTGGACATCTTGCAAAAAAGGATTAGATGAGGAATGTTAACAGCTGGCAAGTGGGTGTAGAATTTTAGCTGGGTTAGAGATCTTCCTGAACTGTGGGTTGATCTGGGAAGAATGTGCATTTTAAAGAGAGGAAAAATGGATTGGTCCTCTACTGGGTCTTAATAAGAACAATGTTTTCAGGTAATCTGTGAAATACCGAACCCTTGACATTGAAAGCTGATGCGATTTTTATCTCTTCAATTTCTCAGCCTGCCTTTTAAATCTGTTTCCCTGGTTAAGCTCGAACGCCTCCATCCATACGTGGGGTTACTGTATTCCTATTTTCACCACGTTCCTCTGTCATCGTTTTATTTTATTGTCCTGTTGTTTTCCTTCTGTTTACGCTCTTTTCATTCTTCTTCCTTTTTATTACTGCGAGCTGCCCGGAGTAGCTCCCTGGAGAGATAGGTGGTAAATAAATGTAACAAACAAATAAGTAAAGCTTCAGTTGAAATTTCTGAGTTGGTTTATTCATGTGGCAAAGAATGAGCTTTTCTCGGGTTTGGAAAATAGCCGTTCACTCTGGGGCTTTCCAAAACACCCCTGTCACTCAATAAAAGGAGAATATTGGCAGCTCAGGGTTGAAGTGGGGGATCCTTGGTGCTCTCTGAGCTTGGCGGTTTTCTTGCAGACGTTTCATTATCAAACTAGGTAGCATCCTTAGCGCTGATGACGTTGCCTTGTTTGGGTAATGAAACGTCTGCAAGAAGAGAAGTTCAGAGAGCACCAAGGACTCCCACAGTCATCTTCCTCCTCTTCCTCCTCCTCCTCCTCTTCCTACCTGAGTAATGAAATGTCTGCAAAAAACAAGCAATCTCAGAGACACCGATACCAGGTTCCTCCCCATCCTCCTCCTCCTCCTCCTCCTCCTCCTCACAAACTCCCCTCCCTTCTAGCACTGATGATGTTCCCCACTTCGATAATGAAACATCTGCAGTAAAACACCCAAGCTCAGAGAGCACCAAGGGCTCCTCCAGTCCTCCCCCTCCTCCCCCTCCTGCCTTCTAGTGCTGCTAATGTTCCCTAGTTGGGTAATGAAGAGTCTGCAAGGAAACACCGTGAGCTCAGAGAGCATACCAAGGACTCCATAGTCATGGTTGTCGTTGTCGCCATTTTCCTCCTCCTCCTCCTCCTTTATAACAGTTGCCATGTGTCCCGGGTGTGTGTGTGTGTGTGTCACGTGATTCCCCCTTTGTGACCTTCTGACAAGCAAAGTCAATTGAGGAAGCCAGATTTATTTTACCCTCAGGTTACTATTGTAATTTAACAACTGCAATGATTCACTTAACAACTGAGGTGGAAAGGTCGTAAAATAGGGGAAATCTCACTTAACAAATGTCTCAGCCCCAGAAATTTTGGGCTCCACTGTGGTCGTCAGTTGAGGATTACCTGTAATAAATGGTTAGGTTTTTTTCTTTTCTCTCCTTTCTTTGATTGTCCCCTTTCCCTTCCCTTCCCTTCCCTTCCCTTCCCTTCCCTTTCCTTTCCTTTCCTTTCCTTCCCTTTCCTTTCCTTTCCATCCCTTTCCTTTCCTTTCCTTTCCTTTCCTTTCCTTTCCTTTCCTTTCCTTTCCTTTCCTTTCCATCCCTTCCCTTCCCTTCCCTTCCCTTCCCCTTCCCTTTCCTTCCCTTCCCTTCCCTTCCCTTCCCTTCCCTTCCCTTCCCTTCCTTTCCTTTCCTTTCCTTTCCATCCCTTTCCTTTCCTTCCCTTCCCTTTCCTTTCCTTTCCTTTCCTTTCCTTTCCTTTCCTTTCCATCCCTTTCCTTTCCTTTCCTTTCCTTTCCTTTCCTTTCCTTTCCTTTCCTTTCCTTTCCTTTCCTTCCCTTCCCTTCCCTTCCCTTCCCTTCCCTTTCCCTTTCCTTTCCTTTCCTTTCCTTTCCTCTCCTCTCCTCTCCTCTCCTCTCCTCTCCTCTCCTCTCCTCTCCTCTTTCTCCTCCTTCTCCTTCTCCTTCTCCCTCCCCTCCTCTCTTTTTCTTCTTTCTCTTGGGGCTGAAGGGTGTATTTGTGTAAACTTTCTGTAATACTTAACCAAAAGTGCATTCTTTCCTGGATAAATCTCAGAATTTAAATCCAAGAAATCGATCTTGAATTCAGCGTAGTTACAGGTAATAAGTCAGTCCATTGTAATTAATGTTTCTTTCATAGATGTATGTCTGGGGGCTCTCTCTGATAATACATTCCAATTTTGAAGAAAAATATTTATTCTCTGCAAGACTTGAATTGATGTGCCCGGCTTGTTCCCAGGCAGTTCCTATCAACCTCTTTAGATTTGGAAAGCTTAATTTTTGGAAATCTCTCGGCCCTTGGCCAATTTGTGTGAACTTCCTGGACCCCTTTGTGCGAAATTAAAGCACTTCATGACAAGCCATCATGCCCTAATCCATGCAATTAGTATTAAATCTTGCAACGATAACTTTTCCTAAGTTGAATTGGGTCAGAGCTGGGCCCTGTTCCAAGGCATTGCTGTTTATCAGGAGAATTATGTTGTGTCAGGAAATGGAAGAATCTGACTACGATTTCTGATGTATGGTTAATCGTAGAACCATTTCAGCCTAAGCAGAATTGATTGCGGAACAAAATTGGGGGCAATTATCCTGTGCGGCATATCTGGGACAACTTTGAAAGGTTGCTTATTTAGACTGCAATCAACTTTGCGGAAGAAGCTTTTGCAAAATACGTGCCATCTATTATTCATCCATCTGTTTGCACGCGCTATTTTTTAACTTGGCGGTGCATTAGTGTCTCTGGGCTTATATTTGAAGATGGGACTTAAGTAAGGCAAGACCTCAGGGCTGTCATTTGGAGAGAAATCAGAGCACGGGAGGAATTGAGGTACTTAACCAGGAAAAGGGAACCTGGGCAATGGGAAGTGTGAGGTAGATATGCATTGAACGTAGCTTTATGTGGTATCTTAATGATGATATTACAGGTAGTCCTCGACTTGCAGCAGTTCATTTAGGGACCGACATTACAAGGGCAATGAAAAAAAGCAACTTATGACCGTTTTTCACACTTATGACTGCTGTAGCATCCCCATGGTCTTGTGGATTTACATTCGGATACTTGACAACTGGTTCATATATATGACGGTCTATATATGTATATACACACACACAAACACACACACACATGGCAAGGACAACCTATAGTGGTGTGTGTGTATGTGTACACACACACACACACACACACACACACACGCACACATATCCCAACTATAGGTTGTTCTTGCCTCGTGGCCACAGTTGTGCCCCAAAGTTCAATTGCTAACATTTGTTAGGTGAATTTTGTCCCATTTTATGACCTTTCTTGCCACTGTTGTTAAGTGAATCACTGCAGCTGCTATTAACATGGTTTCCCCATTGATTCTGCTTGTCAGAAGGTCATATAACCTGGAACCCTGCAGCCTGTCAGGATTCCAGCAATCGCCCGAATTAAATCATGATTCTCGAGCCAAACTTCAAAAAACTTCAAAGAATTCATTAGAGGCGACATACTGGCACTGCCCTGTGGGAAGCCAACTCTGGCCTACCTCATTTACAATCCCCTGTGACTCTATTTCCCCCCACACACACTGGGTATCTCATCAACCAGATTCTCCAATTGAGCCCATTCATGGGCTGGGTGTCAACATTCATGTTCTCCAATTAAATATATTCGTGGGCAAAAGCTCTGGTAGTTTAGTTACAATCTTTTCAAGATAAGAGTTGGAACGTACTTCCACTTTCAAACGGCTGCACTGCTTGTCCAGATTTCCTTCCTCCCCTCCCCCCTCACTTTTATGACAACTACTAAAACAGGCATAGGGATGTTTTATTCTGAGTTGACACAGCCATCATAAATATGAACCAGTTGCCAAGCATCTGAATTTTGATCGCATGACCATGGGGGCGCTGCAACTGTCGTAAGTCTGAAAAACAGCCATAAGTTACTTTTTCAGTGCCACTGTAACTTCGAATGATCACTAAATGAACTGTTGTAAGTCGAGGACTCCCTGTATCTTTTTCACTATAGAACTATATTGATAGGTCAGGTTTGACCTGCATTTATCCTTCCGTTAGGAAATGGGGGTCAGTACCTATGTTATCTTACGGGAATCTGTCTTCAAACTAAACGGGCAATGGATGAGCAAGCCAACATGGCATCCTTGTTTTCATTTTTATTCTCTCGGTGTTGCATCCACATATATTCAGTGCCACTTAAGAAGGACTCTAAAGGACCACCGATGTGGTTCAGTGTATATTCCCTGTCTTTGAAAACAGAATTTTCATCCTCAGAGGAAGCAACAGACTTTCCATGTAAACAGCCTGTTGCTTTCCGAGACTTTGCAAGATTTCCTTTTTTGGGTTGCAAAAAAAAAAAGCCCGGGAACGAGGCACGGCTCCTGAAAAAGGATGTCACAAATTAAAAACTTGAACGGAGTGAAATGACCCCTGGCTTCTGGTTTGCCTTTTTTCTGTTTAATGAAACAAAGGTGTTTTAAATCATGCTGAAAGTAAACTTCTGGGGGAAAAAAAAAAGAATACTCCAGCCAAATGCAAAACAAATGCGTGTGTGGAAATGGGATAGATTTTAGCCATGGAAAAATCCACGTGGGGGTGAGTGGGTGATCTCTGTGGGCCTCTTGAGCTTGGTTGTTTTCTTGCAGGCATTTCATGACACAACTAGGTAACAGCATCAGTGCTAAAAGGAAATGAGATTTGCTCTCTGTTTATGTACAGGTGGCTTGCCCTCTCAGTGTTGGCGGGAGTGTTTTTGGTAGTTTCTTTAGTAGGTTGTTTAATACTTGATTATTTGTCTGAGCTGGTTCCTGGACTGGGGTACTTTCTGCTTTGTGAATTGTTGGTCTCGTATTAATCTTGGTATTAATCTCTCCTCATCCGAGTGTTGACTACTGGTGAGGAGTTGTTTTGGTTTCTCTGGTTCCTTTTTTTGGCTTTTGTTTCTTTTGAATGGTGCGTAGATGTTGTTCGTGTCTGTGTATCTGTTGATAGCCAGATTTACTTTTGTTTTTTTGTTTTTGGATCTTTTGAATGGTATGTAAATGTCTGTGTGCCTTTTGATGGTTGATTTGTCCGAGTGCCAGGCTCCCATGAATTTTTCTAGCAGTTTTGGATTTTGCTTTAATATAGGATGCTCACAGTTTCCCAATCGAAACTATTCTTCGGTCTGCCCGTGGGTTGTAAAAGAAGCAGTTTTCATTGGGTCCCCCGACTTCTAGTTGGCGTATCTGGCTGCTCTGTGCTAGTTTTCTGTGCGTCTGTCCTACATAGCGGCTGTTACATTTCTTACACATTCAGAAGTTAGCTCACATATGATGATGACCATGATTTATCACTGGTTGCTTGTATGTATGCTGAGAGCTTCCAAACTTCCGGTACTTCCGGAAGGCCTGTCTCCCCCACCTCCCCCCCAGAACCTCCGTACGGACCCTGCACTTACCTGCAGCGAAAATGGGCTGCATGGAAGAGACTCCTGGGAGTGGCAGGGTGGGCAGGGCCAGCCGGTCGGTTTCAACTACGGGTTCGGTGAACCAAATGCAAATTTAACATCCGGTTCACCCGAACCGGTAGAATCCCACCCACTGGCCCAAAGGTGCTTTTTCAAGAGGCTTCTGGACCTCCCAGAAGTTCTAGTGGCCTCTTGAAAAAGCACCTTTGGGTATTTTGTGTTGTTTTCGTTGTCTCCCTTCGGTTGACTTTCTGGCAGATCCAGGGGAGGAATCCTTTGAACGGAAGTGGAATCCGCAAGTTCGTTCTTCCCAGGAGGAGGAGGAAGGCGGCGGTGGGGGAGAACCTCACTTCTGAAAACGCATGAGGCTCTTTAGCTTTGCTTTCTTCCGACAAGAAAAAGAAAAGTCCGTTAAGTTCTCAGCAGGTAGGGCTCGACTTTTGGCAGTACGGCGCTATCCGGAATGATTGGGTCACCGCTCAGCTTCACACGATCGGGC